>NW_027476207.1:0-300000 GCF_051020955.1 Megalopta genalis | reverse complement strand
AATCAATGCGAAGTAGAAGGCTTAGCATCAAATCCATGCAACACAAATTATTTAGCTTCTTATACTTGCTATATAAGTGATAAAGCTTCAAATGCAGGCGAAACAAACGAGTGAGCTTTAAATCAAAGCGTAACACATGATTTAACTTCAAATCAATGCGAAGTAGAAGATTTACCTTCAAATCCATGCGAAACAAATGGTTTAGCTTCAAATACTTGTGATATACATGATTTAGCTTCAACTGCATGCAAAACAAACGAGTTAGCTTCAAATCCAAGCGAAACACATGATTTAGCTTCAAATCAATGCTAAACAGAAGGCTTAGCATCAAATCCATGCGACACAAATTATTTAGCTTCATATACTTGCGATATAAGTGATATAGCTTCGAATGCAGGCGAAAGAAACGAGTGATCTTCAAATCCATGCGTAACACTTGATTTAACTTCAAATCAATGCGAAGTAGAAGATTTAGGTTCAAATCCATGTGAAACAAATGGTTAAGCTTCAAATACTTGTGATATACATGATTTAGCTTCAACTGCATGCGAAACAAACGAGTTAGCTTCAAATCCAAGGGAAACACATGATTTAGCTTCAAATCAATGCGAAATAGAAGGCTTAGCATCAAATCCATGCGACACAAATTATTTAGCTTCGTATACTTGCGATATGTGATATAGCTTCAAATGCAGGTGAAACAAACGAGTGATCTACAAATCAATGCGTAACACTTGATTTAACTTCAAATCAATGGGAAGTAGAAGATTTACCTTCAAATCCATGCGAAACAAATGGTTTAGCTTCAAATACTTGTGATATACATGATTTAGCTCCAACAGCATGCGAAACAAACGAGTTAGCTACAAATCCAAGCGAAACACATGATTTAGCTTCAAATCAATGCGAAATAGGAGGCTTAGCATCAAATCCATGCGACGCAAATTATTTAGCTTCGTATACTTGCGATATAAGTGATATAGCTTCAAATGCAGGTGAAACAAACGAGTGATCTTCAAGTCCAAGCGTAACACATGATTTAACTTCAAATCAATGGGTAGTAGAAGATTTACCTTCAAATCCATGCGAAACAAATGGTTTAGCTTCAAATACTTGTGATACACATGATTTAGCTTCAACTGCATGCGAAACAAACGAGTTAGCTTCAAATCCAAGCGAAACACATGTTTAGCTTCAAATCGATGCGAAGTAGAAGATTTACCTTCAAATACATGCGAAACAAATGGTTTAGCTTCAAATACTTGTGATATACATGATTTAGCTTCAACTGCATGCGAAACAAACGAGTTAGCTTCAAATCCAAGCGAAACACATGATTTAGCTTCAAATCAATGCGAAGTAGAAGGCTTAGCATCAAATCCATGCAACACAAATCATTTAGCTTCTTATACTTGCGATATAAGTGATAAAGCTTCAAATGCAGGCGAAACAAACGAGTGAGCTTTAAATCCAAGCGTAACACATGATTTAACTTCAAATCAATGCGAAGTAGAAGGCTTAGCATCAAATCCATGCAACACAAATTATTTAGCTTCTTATACTTGCGATATAAGTCATAAAGCATCAAATGCAGGCGAAACAAACGAGTGAGCTTTAAATCCAATCGTAACACATGATTTAACTTCTAATCAAAGCGAAGTAGAAGATTTACCTTCAAAACTATGCGAAACAAATGGTTTAGCTTCAAATACTTGTGATATACATGATTTAGCTTCAGCTGCATGCGAAACAAACGAGTTAGCTTCAAATCCAAGCGAAACACATGATTTAGCTTCAAATCATTCCGAAATAGAAGGCTTAGCATCAAATCCATGCGACACAAATTATTTAGCTTCGCATACTTGCAATATAAGTGATATAGCTTCAAATGCAGGTGAAACAAACGAGTGATCTTTAAATCCAAGCGTAACACTTGATTTAACTTCAAATCAATGGAAAGTAGAAGATTTACCTTCAAATCCATGCGAAACAAATGGTTTAGCTTCAAATACTTGTGATACACATGATTTAGCTTCGGCTGCATGCGAAACAAACGAGTTAGCTTCAAATCCAAGCGAAACACATGATTTAGCTTCAAATCAATGCGAAATAGGAGGCTTAGCATCAAATCCATGCGACACAAATTATTTAGCTTCATATACTTGCGATATAAGTGATATAGCTTCGAATGCAGGCGAAAGAAACGAGTGATCTTCAAATCCAAGCGTAACACTTGATTTAACTTCAAATCAATGCGAAGTAGAAGGCTTAGCATCAAATCCATGCAACACAAATTATTTAGCTTCTTACACTTGCGATATAAGTGATAAAGCTTCAAATGCAGACGAAACAAACGAGTGAGCTTCAAATCCAAGCGAAACACATGATTTAGCTTCAAATCAATGCGAAGTAGAAGGCTTAGCATCAAATCCATGCAACACAAATTATTTAGCTTCTTATACTTGCTATATAAGTGATAAAGCTTCAAATGCAGGCGAAACAAACGAGTGAGCTTTAAATCAAAGCGTAACACATGATTTAACTTCAAATCAATGCGAAGTAGAAGATTTACCTTCAAATCCATGCGAAACAAATGGTTTAGCTTCAAATACTTGTGATATACATGATTTAGCTTCAACTGCATGCAAAACAAACGAGTTAGCTTCAAATCCAAGCGAAACACATGATTTAGCTTCAAATCAATGCTAAACAGAAGGCTTAGCATCAAATCCATGCGACACAAATTATTTAGCTTCATATACTTGCGATATAAGTGATATAGCTTCGAATGCAGGCGAAAGAAACGAGTGATCTTCAAATCCATGCGTAACACTTGATTTAACTTCAAATCAATGCGAAGTAGAAGATTTAGGTTCAAATCCATGTGAAACAAATGGTTAAGCTTCAAATACTTGTGATATACATGATTTAGCTTCAACTGCATGCGAAACAAACGAGTTAGCTTCAAATCCAAGGGAAACACATGATTTAGCTTCAAAATCAATGCGAAATAGAAGGCTTAGCATCAAATCCATGCGACACAAATTATTTAGCTTCGTATACTTGCGATATGTGATATAGCTTCAAATGCAGGTGAAACAAACGAGTGATCTACAAATCAATGCGTAACACTTGATTTAACTTCAAATCAATGGGAAGTAGAAGATTTACCTTCAAATCCATGCGAAACAAATGGTTTAGCTTCAAATACTTGTGATATACATGATTTAGCTCCAACAGCATGCGAAACAAACGAGTTAGCTACAAATCCAAGCGAAACACATGATTTAGCTTCAAATCAATGCGAAATAGGAGGCTTAGCATCAAATCCATGCGACGCAAATTATTTAGCTTCGTATACTTGCGATATAAGTGATATAGCTTCAAATGCAGGTGAAACAAACGAGTGATCTTCAAGTCCAAGCGTAACACATGATTTAACTTCAAATCAATGGGTAGTAGAAGATTTACCTTCAAATCCATGCGAAACAAATGGTTTAGCTTCAAATACTTGTGATATACATGATTTAGCTTCAGCTTCATGCGAAACAAACGAGTTAGCTTCAAATCCAAGCGAAACACATGATTTAGCTTCAAATCAATGAGAAGTAGAAGGCTTAGCATCAAATCCATGCAACACAAATTATTTAGCTTCTTACACTTGCGATATAAGTGATAAAGCTTCAAATGCAGGCGAAACAAACGAGTGAGCTTCAAATCCAAGCGAAACACATGATTTAGCTTCAAATCAATGCGAAGTAGAAGGCTTAGCATCAAATCCATGCAACACAAATCATTTAGCTTCTTATACTTGCGATATAAGTGATAAAGCTTCAAATGCAGGCGAAACAAACGAGTGAGCTTTAAATCCAAGCGTAACACATGATTTAACTTCAAATCAATGCGAAGTAGAAGGCTTAGCATCAAATCCATGCAACACAAATTATTTAGCTTCTTATACTTGCGATATAAGTCATAAAGCATCAAATGCAGGCGAAACAAACGAGTGAGCTTTAAATCCAATCGTAACACATGATTTAACTTCTAATCAAAGCGAAGTAGAAGATTTACCTTCAAAACTATGCGAAACAAATGGTTTAGCTTCAAATACTTGTGATATACATGATTTAGCTTCAGCTGCATGCGAAACAAACGAGTTAGCTTCAAATCCAAGCGAAACACATGATTTAGCTTCAAATCATTCCGAAATAGAAGGCTTAGCATCAAATCCATGCGACACAAATTATTTAGCTTCGCATACTTGCAATATAAGTGATATAGCTTCAAATGCAGGTGAAACAAACGAGTGATCTTTAATCCAAGCGTAACACTTGATTTAACTTCAAATCAATGGAAAGTAGAAGATTTACCTTCAAATCCATGCGAAACAAATGGTTTAGCTTCAAATACTTGTGATACACATGATTTAGCTTCGGCTGCATGCGAAACAAACGAGTTAGCTTCAAATCCAAGCGAAACACATGATTTAGCTTCAAATCAATGCGAAATAGAAGGCTTAGCATCAAATCCATGCGACACAAATTATTTAGCTTCGTATACTTGCAATATAAGTGATATAGCTTCAAATGCAGGTGAAACAAGCCAGTGATCTTCAAATCCAAATGTAACACTTGATTTAACTTCAAATCAATGGGAAGTAGAAGATTTACCTTCAAATCCATGCGAAACAAATGGTTTAGCTTCAAATACTTGTGATATACATGATTTAGCTTCAACTGCATGCGAAACAAACGAGTTAGCTTCAAATCCAAGCGAAACACATGATTTAGCTTCAAAACAATGCGAAGTAGAAGGCTTAGCATCAAATCCATGCAACACAAATTATTTAGCTTCTTATACTTGCGATATAAGTGATAAAGCTTCAAATGTAGGCGAAACAAACGAGTGATCTTCAAATCCAACCGTAACACGTGATTTAACTTCAAATCAATGCGAAGTAGAAGATTTACCTTCAAATCCATGCGAAACAAATGGTTTAGCTTCAAATACTTGTGATATACATGATTTAGCTTCAGCTTCATGCGAAACAAACGAGTTAGCTTCAAATCCAAGCGAAACACATGATTTAGCTTCAAATCAATGAGAAGTAGAAGGCTTAGCATCAAATCCATGCAACACAAATTATTTAGCTTCTTACACTTGCGATATAAGTGATAAAGCTTCAAATGCAGGCGAAACAAACGAGTGAGCTTCAAATCCAAGCGAAACACATGATTTAGCTTCAAATCAATGCGAAGTAGAAGGCTTAGCATCAAATCCATGCAACACAAATTATTTAGCTTCTTATACTTGCGATATAAGTGATAAAGCTTCAAATGCAGGCGAAACAAACGAGTGAGCTTTAAATCAAAGCGTAACACATGATTTAACTTCAAATCAATGCGAAGTAGAAGGCTTAGCATCAAATCCATGCAACACAAATTATTTAGCTTCTTATACTTGCGATATAAGTGATAAAGCATCAAATGCAGGCGAAACAAACGAGTGAGCTTTAAATCCAAGCGTAACACATGATTTAACTTCTAATCAAAGCGAAGTAGAAGATTTAGGTTCAAATCCATGCGAAACAAATGGTTTAGCTTCAAATACTTGTGATATACATGATTTAGCTTCAACTGCATGCAAAACAAACGAGTTAGCTTCAAATCCAAGCGAAACACATGATTTAGCTTCAAATCAATGCGAAATAGAAGGCTTAGCATCAAATCCATGCGACACAAATTATTTAGCTTCGTATACTTGCAATATAAGTGATATAGATTCAAATGCAGGTGAAACAAACGAGAGATCTTCAAATCCGAGCGTAACACTTGATTTAACTTCAAATCAATGGGAAGTAGATGATTTACCTTCAAATCCATGCGATACAAAAGGTTTAGCTTCAAATACTTTTGATATACATGATTTAGCTTCAGCTTCATGCGAAACAAACGAGTTAGCTTCAAATCCAAGCGAAACACATGATTTAGCTTCAAATCAATGCGAAGTAGAAGGCTTAGCATCAAATCCATGCAACACAAATTATTTAGCTTCTTACACTTGCGATATAAGTGATAAAGCTTCAAATGCAGGCGAAACAAACGAGTGAACTTCAAATCCAAGCGAAACACATGATTTAGCTTCAAATCAATGCGAAGTAGAAGGCTTAGCATCAAATCCATGCAACACAAATTATTTAGCTTCTTATACTTGCGATATAAGTGATAAAGCTTCAAATGCAGGCGAAACAAACGAGTGAGCTTTAAATCCAAGCGTAACACATGATTTAACTTCAAATCAATGCGAAGTAGAAGGCTTAGCATCAAATCCATGCAACACAAATTATTTAGCTTCTTATACTTGCGATATAAGTGATAAAGCATCAAATGCAGGCGAAACAAACGAGTGAGCTTTAAATCCAAGCGTAACACATGATTTAACTTCTAATCAAAGCGAAGTAGAAGATTTACATTCAAATCCATGCGAAACAAATGGTTTAGCTGCAAATACTTGTGATATACATGATTTAGCTTCAACTGCATGCGAAACAAACGAGTTAGCTTCAAATCCAAGCGAAACACATCATTTAGCTTCAAATCAATGCGAAGTAGAAGGCTTAGCATCAAATCCATGCATCAAAAATTATTTAGCTTCTTATACTTGCGATGTAAGTGATATAGATTCAAATGCAGGCGAAACAAACGAGTGATCTTCAAATCCAAGCGTAACACGTGATTTAACTTCAAATCAATGCGAAGTAGGAGATTTAGGTTCAAATCCATGCGAAACAAATGGTTTAGCTTCAAATACTTGTGATATGCATGATTTAGCTTCAACTGCATGCAAAACAAACGAGTTAGCTTCAAATCCAAGCGAAACACATGATTTAGCTTCAAATCAATGCGAAATAGAAGGCTTAGCATCAAATCCATGCGACACAAATTATTTAGCTTCGTATACTTGCAATATAAGTGATATAGCTTCAAATGCAGGTGAAACAAACGAGTGATCTTCAAATCCGAGCGTAAAACTTGATTTAACTTCAAATCAATGGGAAGTAGATGATTTACCTTCAAATCCATGCGATACAAATGGTTTAGCTTCAAATACTTTTGATATACATGATTTAGCTTCAGCTTCATGCGAAACAAACGAGTTAGCTTCAAATCCAAGCGAAACACATGATTTAGCTTCAAATCAATGCGAAGTAGAAGGCTTAGCATCAAATCCATGCAACACAAAATTATTTAGCTTCTTATACTTGCGATATAAGTGATATAGATTCAAATGCAGGCGAAACAAACGAGTGATCTTCAAATCCAAGCGTAACACGCGATTTAAGTTCAAATCAAAGCGAAGTAGAAGATTTAGGTTCAAATCCATGCGAAACAAATGGTTTAGCTTCAAATACTTGTGATGTACATGATTTAGCTTCAACTGCATGCAAAACAAACGAGTTAGCTTCAAATCCAAGCGAAACACATGATTTAGCTTCAAATCGATGCGAAGTAGAAGATTTACCTTCAAATCCATGCGAAACAAATGGTTTAGCTTCAAATACTTGCGATATAAGTGATATAGCTTCAAATGCAGGCGAAACACACGAGTGATCTTCAAATCCAAGCGTAACACATGATTTAACTTCAAATCAATACGAAGTAGAAGATTTACCTTCAAATCCATGCGAAAGAAATGGTTTAGCTTCAAATACTTGTGATATACATGATTTAGCTTCAACTGCATGCAAAACAAACGAGTTAGCTTCAAATCCAAGCGAAACAAATGTTTTAGCTTCAGATCAATGGAAGTAGAAGATTTACCTTCAAATCCATGCGAAACAAATGGTTTAGCTTCAAATACTTGTGATATACATGATTTAGCTTCAGCTGCATGCGAAACAAACGAGTTAGCTTCAAATCCAAGCGAAACACATTATTTAGCTTCAAATCAATGCGAAGTAGAAGGCTTAGCATCAAATCCATGCAACACAAATTATTTAGCTTCTTATACTTGCGATATAAGTGATATAGCTTCAAATGCAGGTGAAACAATCGAGTGGGCTTCAAATCCAAGCGTAACACATGATTTAACTTCAAATCAATGGGAAATAGAAGATTTACCTTCAAATCCATGCGAAACAAATGGTTTAGCTTCAAATACTTGTGATATACATGATTTAGCTTCGGCTGCATGCGAAACAAACGAGTTAGCTTCAAATCCAAGCGAAACGCATGATTTAGCTTCAAATCAATGCGAAATAGAAGGCTTAGCATCAAATCCATGCGACACAAATTATTTAGCTTCGTATACTTGCAATATAAGTGATATCGCTTCAAATGCAGGTGAAAGAAACGAGTGATCTTCAAATCCAAGCGTAACACTTGATTTAACTTCAAATCAATGGGAAGTAGAAGATTTACCTTCAAATCCATGCGAAACAAATGGTTTAGCTTCAAATACTTGTGATATACATGATTTAGCTTCGGCTGCATGCGAAACAAACGAGTTAGCTTCAAATCCAAGCGAAACACATGATTTAGCTTCAAATCAATGCGAAGTAGAAGGCTTAGCATCAAATCCATGCAACACAAATTATTTAGCTTCTTACACTTGCGATATAAGTGATAAAGCTTCAAATGCAGGCGAAACAAACGAGTGAGCTTCAAATCCAAGCGAAACACATGATTTAGCTTCAAATCAATGCGAAGTAGAAGGATTAGCATCAAATCCATGCAACACAAATTATTCAGCTTCTTATACTTGCGATATAAGTGATAAAGCTTCAAATGCAGGCGAAACAAACGAGTGAGCTTTAAATCCAAGCGTAACACATGATTTAACTTCAAATCAATGCGAAGTAGAAGGCTTAGCATTAAATCCATGCAACACAAATTATTTAGCTTCTTATACTTGCGATATAAGTGATAAAGCTTCAAATGCAGGTGAAACAGACGAGTGAGCTTTAAATCCAAGCGTAACACATGATTTAACTTCAAATCAATGCGAAGTAGAAGATTTAGGTTCAAATCCTTGCGAAATAAGTGGTTTAGCTTCAAATACTTGTGATATACATGATTTAGCTCCAACAGCATGAGAAACAAACGAGTTAGCTACAAATCCAAGCGAAACACATGATTTAGCTTCAAATCAATGCGAAATAGGAGGCTTAGCATCAAATCCATGCGACGCAAATTATTTAGCTTCGTATACTTGCGATATAAGTGATATAGCTTCAAATGCAGGTGAAACAAACGAGTGATCTTCAAGTCCAAGCGTAACACATGATTTAACTTCAAATCAATGGGTAGTAGAAGATCTACCTTCAAATCCATGCGAAACAAATGGTTTAGCTTCAAATACTTGTGATATACATGATTTAGCTTCAACTGCATGCAAAACAAACGAGTTAGCTTCAAATCCAAGCGAAACACATGATTTAGCTTCAAATCAATGCTAAACAGAAGGCTTAGCATCAAATCCATGCGACACAAATTATTTAGCTTCATATACTTGCGATATAAGTGATATAGCTTCAAATGCAGGCGAAAGATACGAGTGATCTTCAAATCCAAGCGTAACACTTGATTTAACTTCAAATCAATGCGAAGTAGAAGATTTAGGTTCAAATCCATGCCAAACAAATGGTTAAGCTTCAAATACTTGTGATATACATGATTTAGCTTCAACTGCATGCGAAACAAACGAGTTAGCTTCAAGTCCAAGCGAAACACATGATTTAGCTTCAAATCAATGCGAAGTAGAAGGCGTAGCATCAAATCCATGCAACACAAATTATTTAGCTTCTTATACTTGCGATATAAGCGATAAAGCTTCAAATGCAGGTGAAACAAACGAGTGAGCTTAAAATCCAAGCGTAACACATGATTTAGCTTCAAATCAATGCGAAATAGAAGGCTTAGCATCAATTCCATGCGACACAAATTATTTAGCATCTTATAGTTGCGATATAAGTGATATAGCTTCAAATGCAGGCGAAACACACGAGTGATCTTCAAAGCCAAGCGTAACACATGATTTAACTTCAAATCAATACGAAGTAGAAGATTTACCTTCAAATCCATGCGAAACAAATGGTTTAGCTTCTAATACTTGTGATACACATGATTTAGCTTCAACTGCATGCGAAACAAACGAGTTAGCTTCAAATCCAAGCGAAACACATGATTAGCTTCAAATCGATGCGAAGTAGAAGATTTACCTTCAAATACATGCGAAACAAATGGTTTAGCTTCAAATACTTGTGATATACATGATTTAGCTTCAACTGCACGCGAAACAAACGAGTTAGCTTCAAATCCAAGCGAAACACTTGATTTAGGTTCAAATCACTGCGAAGTAGAAGACATAGCATCAAATCCATGCGACACAATTTATTTAGCTTCGTACACTTGCGATATAAGTGATACAGCTTCAAATGCAGGAGAAACAAACGAGTGATCTTCAAATCCAAGCGTAACACATGATTTAACTTCAGATCAATGGGAAATAGAAGATTTAGGTTCAAATCCATGCGAAACAAATGGTTTAGCTTCAAATACTTGTCATGTACATGATTTAGCTTCAACTGCATGCGAAACAAACGAGTTTGCTTCAAATCCAAGCGAAACAAATGATTTAGCTTCAAATCAATGGAAGTAGAAGATTTACCTTCAAATACATGCGAAACAAATGGTTCAGCTTCAAATACTTGTGATATACATGATTTAGCTTCGGCTGCATGCGAAACAAACGAGTTAGCTTCAAATCCAAGCGAAACACATGATTTAGCTTCAAATCAATGCGAAATAGGAGGCTTAGCATCAAATCCATGCGACACAAATTATTTAGCTTCTTATACTTGCGATATAAGCGATAAAGCTTCAAATGCAGTTGAAACAAACGAGTGAGCTTAAAATCCAAGCGTAACACATGATTTAGCTTCAAATCAATGCGAAATAGAAGGCTTAGCATCAAATCCATGCGACACAAATTATTTAGCTTCTTATACTTGCGATATAAGTGATATAGCTTCAAATGCAGGCGAAACACACGAGTGATCTTCAAATCCAAGCGTAACACATGATTTAACTTCAAATCAATACGAAGTAGAAGATTTACCTTCAAATCCATGCGAAACAAATGGTTTAGCTTCAAATACTTGTGATACACATGATTTAGCTTCAACTGCATGCGAAACAAACGAGTTAGCTTCAAATCCAAGCGAAACACATGATTAGCTTCAAATCGATGCGAAGTAGAAGATTTACCTTCAAATACATGCGAAACAAATGGTTTAGCTTCAAATACTTGTGATATACATGATTTAGCTTCGGCTGCATGCGAAACAAACGAGTTAGCTTCAAATCCAAGCGAAACACATGATTTAGCTTCAAATCAATGCGAAATAGAAGGTTTAGCATCAAATCCATGCGACACAAATTATTTAGCTTCTTATACTTGCGATATAAGCGATAAAGCTTCAAATGCAGGTGAAACAAACGAGTGAGCTTAAAATCCAAGCGTAACACATGATTTAGCTTCAAATCAATGCGAAATAGAAGGCTTAGCATCAAATCCATGCGACACAAATTATTTAGCTTCTTATACTTGCGATATAAGTGATATAGCTTCAAATGCAGGCGAAACACACGAGTGATCTTCAAATCCAAGCGTAACACATGATTTAACTTCAAATCAGTACGAAGTAGAAGATTTACCTTCAAATCCATGCGAAACAAATGGTTTAGCTTCAAATACTTGTGATACACATGATTTAGCTTCAACTGCATGCGAAACAAACGAGTTAGCTTCAAATCCAAGCGAAACACATGTTTAGCTTCAAATCGATGCGAAGTAGAAGATTTACCTTCAAATACATGCGAAACAAATGGTTTAGCTTCAAATACTTGTGATATACATGATTTAGCTTCAACTGCATGCGAAACAAACGAGTTAGCTTCAAATCCAAGCGAAACACATGATTTAGCTTCAAATCAATGCGAAGTAGAAGGCTTAGCATCAAATCCATGCAACACAAATCATTTAGCTTCTTATACTTGCGATATAAGTGATAAAGCTTCAAATGCAGGCGAAACAAACGAGTGAGCTTTAAATCCAAGCGTAACACATGATTTAACTTCAAATCAATGCGAAGTAGAAGGCTTAGCATCAAATCCATGCAACACAAATTATTTAGCTTCTTATACTTGCGATATAAGTCATAAAGCATCAAATGCAGGCGAAACAAACGAGTGAGCTTTAAATCCAAGCGTAACACATGATTTAACTTCTAATCAAAGCGAAGTAGAAGATTTACCTTCAAAACCATGCGAAACAAATGGTTTAGCTTCAAATACTTGTGATATACATGATTTAGCTTCAGCTGCATGCGAAACAAACGAGTTAGCTTCAAATCCAAGCGAAACACATGATTTAGCTTCAAATCATTCCGAAATAGAAGGCATAGCATCAAATCCATGCGACACAAATTATTTAGCTTCGCATACTTGCAATATAAGTGATATAGCTTCAAATGCAGGTGAAACAAACGAGTGATCTTTAAATCCAAGCGTAACACTTGATTTAACTTCAAATCAATGGAAAGTAGAAGATTTACCTTCAAATCCATGCGAAACAAATGGTTTAGCTTCAAATACTTGTGATACACATGATTTAGCTTCGGCTGCATGCGAAACAAACGAGTTAGCTTCAAATCCAAGCGAAACACATGATTTAGCTTCAAATCAATGCGAAATAGAAGGCTTAGCATCAAATCCATGCGACACAAATTATTTAGCTTCGTATACTTGCAATATAAGTGATATAGCTTCAAATGCAGGTGAAACAAGCCAGTGATCTTCAAATCCAAACGTAACACTTGATTTAACTTCAAATCAATGGGAAGTAGAAGATTTACCTTCAAATCCATGCGAAACAAATGGTTTAGCTTCAAATACTTGTGATATACATGATTTAGCTTCAACTGCATGCGAAACAAACGAGTTAGCTTCAAATCCAAGCGAAACACATGATTTAGCTTCAAAACAATGCGAAGTAGAAGGCTTAGCATCAAATCCATGCAACACAAATTATTTAGCTTCTTATACTTGCGATATAAGTGATAAAGCTTCAAATGCAGGCGAAACAAACGAGTGATCTTCAAATCCAACCGTAACACGTGATTTAACTTCAAATCAATGCGAAGTAGAAGATTTACCTTCAAATCCATGCGAAACAAATGGTTTAGCTTCAAATACTTGTGATATACATGATTTAGCTTCAACTGCATGCAAAACAAACGAGTTAGCTTCAAATCCAAGCGAAACACATGATTTAGCTTCAAATCAATGCGAAGTAGAAGGCTTAGCATCAAATCCATGCAACACAAATTATTTAGCTTCTTACACTTGCGATATAAGTGATAAAGCTTCAAATGCAGACGAAACAAACGAGTGAGCTTCAAATCCAAGCGAAACACATGATTTAGCTTCAAATCAATGCGAAGTAGAAGGCTTAGCATCAAATCCATGCAACACAAATTATTTAGCTTCTTATACTTGCGATATAAGTGATAAAGCTTCAAATGCAGGCGAAACAAACGAGTGAGCTTTAAATCAAAGCGTAACACATGATTTAACTTCAAATCAATGCGAAGTAGAAGATTTACCTTCAAATCCATGCCAAACAAATGGTTTAGCTTCAAATACTTGTGATATACATGACTTAGCTTCAACTGCATGCAAAACAAACGAGTTAGCTTCAAATCCAAGCGAAACACATGATTTAGCTTCAAATCAATGCTAAACAGAAGGCTTAGCATCAAATCCATGCGACACAAATTATTTAGCTTCATATACTTGCGATATAAGTGATATAGCTTCGAATGCAGGCGAAAGAAACGAGTGATCTTCAAATCCAAGCGTAACACTTGATTTAACTTCAAATCAATGCGAAGTAGAAGATTTAGGTTCAAATGCATGTGAAACAAATGGTTAAGCTTCAAATACTTGTGATATACATGATTTAGCTTCAACTGCATGCGAAACAAACGAGTTAGCTTCAAATCCAAGGGAAACACATGATTTAGCTTCAAATCAATGCGAAATAGAAGGCTTAGCATCAATTCCATGCGACACAAATTATTTAGCTTCGTATACTTGCGATATGTGATATAGCTTCAAATGCAGGTGAAACAAACGAGTGATCTACAAATCAATGCGTAACACTTGATTTAACTTCAAATCAATGGGAAGTAGAAGATTTACCTTCAAATCCATGCGAAACAAATGGTTTAGCTTCAAATACTTGTGATATACATGATTTAGCTCCAACAGCATGCGAAACAAACGAGTTAGCTACAAATCCAAGCGAAACACATGATTTAGCTTCAAATCAATGCGAAATAGGAGGCTTAGCATCAAATCCATGCGACGCAAATTATTTAGCTTCGTATACTTGCGATATAAGTGATATAGCTTCAAATGCAGGTGAAACAAACGAGTGATCTTCAAGTCCAAGCGTAACACATGATTTAACTTCAAATCAATGGGTAGTAGAAGATTTACCTTCAAATCCATGCGAAACAAATGGTTTAGCTTCAAATACTTGTGATACACATGATTTAGCTTCAACTGCATGCGAAACAAACGAGTTAGCTTCAAATCCAAGCGAAACACATGTTTAGCTTCAAATCGATGCGAAGTAGAAGATTTACCTTCAAATACATGCGAAACAAATGGTTTAGCTTCAAATACTTGTGATATACATGATTTAGCTTCAACTGCATGCGAAACAAACGAGTTAGCTTCAAATCCAAGCGAAACACATGATTTAGCTTCAAATCAATGCGAAGTAGAAGGCTTAGCATCAAATCCATGCAACACAAATCATTTAGCTTCTTATACTTGCGATATAAGTGATAAAGCTTCAAATGCAGGCGAAACAAACGAGTGAGCTTTAAATCCAAGCGTAACACATGATTTAACTTCAAATCAATGCGAAGTAGAAGGCTTAGCATCAAATCCATGCAACACAAATTATTTAGCTTCTTATACTTGCGATATAAGTCATAAAGCATCAAATGCAGGCGAAACAAACGAGTGAGCTTTAAATCCAATCGTAACACATGATTTAACTTCTAATCAAAGCGAAGTAGAAGATTTACCTTCAAAACTATGCGAAACAAATGGTTTAGCTTCAAATACTTGTGATATACATGATTTAGCTTCAGCTGCATGCGAAACAAACGAGTTAGCTTCAAATCCAAGCGAAACACATGATTTAGCTTCAAATCATTCCGAAATAGAAGGCTTAGCATCAAATCCATGCGACACAAATTATTTAGCTTCGCATACTTGCAATATAAGTGATATAGCTTCAAATGCAGGTGAAACAAACGAGTGATCTTTAAATCCAAGCGTAACACTTGATTTAACTTCAAATCAATGGAAAGTAGAAGATTTACCTTCAAATCCATGCGAAACAAATGGTTTAGCTTCAAATACTTGTGATACACATGATTTAGCTTCGGCTGCATGCGAAACAAACGAGTTAGCTTCAAATCCAAGCGAAACACATGATTTAGCTTCAAATCAATGCGAAATAGAAGGCTTAGCATCAAATCCATGCGACACAAATTATTTAGCTTCGTATACTTGCAATATAAGTGATATAGCTTCAAATGCAGGTGAAACAAGCCAGTGATCTTCAAATCCAAATGTAACACTTGATTTAACTTCAAATCAATGGGAAGTAGAAGATTTACCTTCAAATCCATGCGAAACAAATGGTTTAGCTTCAAATACTTGTGATATACATGATTTAGCTTCAACTGCATGCGAAACAAACGAGTTAGCTTCAAATCCAAGTGAAACACATGATTTAGCTTCAAAACAATGCGAAGTAGAAGGCTTAGCATCAAATCCATGCAACACAAATTATTTAGCTTCTTATACTTGCGATATAAGTGATAAAGCTTCAAATGTAGGCGAAACAAACGAGTGATCTTCAAATCCAACCGTAACACGTGATTTAACTTCAAATCAATGCGAAGTAGAAGATTTACCTTCAAATCCATGCGAAACAAATGGTTTAGCTTCAAATACTTGTGATACACATGATTTAGCTTCAACTGCATGCGAAACAAACGAGTTAGCTTCAAATCCAAGCGAAACACATGTTTAGCTTCAAATCGATGCGAAGTAGAAGATTTACCTTCAAATACATGCGAAACAAATGGTTTAGCTTCAAATACTTGTGATATACATGATTTAGCTTCAACTGCATGCGAAACAAACGAGTTAGCTTCAAATCCAAGCGAAACACATGATTTAGCTTCAAATCAATGCGAAGTAGAAGGCTTAGCATCAAATCCATGCAACACAAATCATTTAGCTTCTTATACTTGCGATATAAGTCATAAAGCATCAAATGCAGGCGAAACAAACGAGTGAGCTTTAAATCCAATCGTAACACATGATTTAACTTCTAATCAAAGCGAAGTAGAAGATTTACCTTCAAAACTATGCGAAACAAATGGTTTAGCTTCAAATACTTGTGATATACATGATTTAGCTTCAGCTGCATGCGAAACAAACGAGTTAGCTTCAAATCAAGCGAAACACATGATTTAGCTTCAAATCATTCCGAAATAGAAGGCTTAGCATCAAATCCATGCGACACAAATTATTTAGCTTCGCATACTTGCAATATAAGTGATATAGCTTCAAATGCAGGTGAAACAAACGAGTGATCTTTAAATCCAAGCGTAACACTTGATTTAACTTCAAATCAATGGAAAGTAGAAGATTTACCTTCAAATCCATGCGAAACAAATGGTTTAGCTTCAAATACTTGTGATACACATGATTTAGCTTCGGCTGCATGCGAAACAAACGAGTTAGCTTCAAATCCAAGCGAAACACATGATTTAGCTTCAAATCAATGCGAAATAGAAGCCTTAGCATCAAATCCATGCGACACAAATTATTTAGCTTCGTATACTTGCAATATAAGTGATATAGCTTCAAATGCAGGTGAAAGAAACGAGTGATCTTCAAATCCAAGCGTAACACTTGATTTAACTTCAAATCAATGGGAAGTAGAAGATTTACCTTCAAATCCATGCGAAACAAATGGTTTAGCTTCAAATACTTGTGATATACATGATTTAGCTTCGGCTGCATGCGAAACAAACGAGTTAGCTTCAAATCCAAGCGAAACACATGATTTAGCTTCAAATCAATGCGAAGTAGAAGGCTTAGCATCAAATCCATGCAACACAAATTATTTAGCTTCTTACACTTGCGATATAAGTGATAAAGCTTCAAATGCAGGCGAAACAAACGAGTGAGCTTCAAATCCAAGCGAAACACATGATTTAGCTTCAAATCAATGCGAAGTAGAAGGATTAGGTTCAAATCCATGCGAAATAAATGGTTTAGATTCAAATACTTGTGATATACATGATTTAGTTTCAACTGCATGCGAAACAAACGAGTTAGCTTCAAATCCAAGCGAAACACATGGTTTAGCTTCAAATCAATGCTAAGTAGAAGGCTTAGCATCAAATCCATGCAACAAAAATTATTTAGCTTCTTATACTTGCGATATAAGTGATATAGATTCAAATGCAAGCGAAACAAACGAGTGATCTTCAAATCCAAGCGTAAAACGTGATTTAACTTCAAATCAATGCGAAGTAGAAGATTTAGGTTCAAATCCATGCGAAACAAATGGTTTAGCTTCAAATACTTGTGATATACATGATTTAGCTTCAACTGCATGCGAAACAAACGAGTTAGCTTCAAATCCAAGCGAAACACATGATTTAGCTTCAAATCAATGCGAAATAGAAGGCTTAGCATCAAATCCATGCGACGCAAATTATTTAGCTTTCTATACTTGCAATATAAGTGATATAGCTTCAAATGCAGGTGAAACAAACGAGTGATCTTCAAATCCGAGCGTAACACTTGATTTAACTTCAAATCAATCGGAAGTAGATGATTTACCTTCAAATCCATGCGAAACAAATGGTTTAGCTGCAAATACTTTTGATATACATGATTTAGCTTCAGCTTCATGCGAAGCAAACGAGTTAGCTTCAAATCCAAGCGAAACACATGATTTAGCTTCAAATCAATGCGAAGTAGAAGGCTTAGCATCAAATCCATGCAACAAAAATTATTTAGCTTCTTATACTTGCGATATAAGTGATATAGATTCAAATGCAGGCGAAACAAACGAGTGATCTTCAAATCCAAGCGTAACACGTGATTTAACTTCAAATCAATGCGAAGTAGAAGATTTAGGTTCAAATCCATGCGAAACAAATGGTTTAGCTTCAAATACTTGTGATATACATGATTTAGCTTCAACTGCATGCAAAACAAACGAGTTAGCTTCAAATCCAAGCGAAACACATGATTTAGCTTCAAATCAATGCGAAATAGAAGGCTTAGCATCAAATCCATGCGACACAAATTATTTAGCTTCGTATACTTGCGATATAAGTGATATAGCTTCAAATGCAGGTGAAACAAACGAGTGATCTTCAAATCCGAGCGTAACACTTGATTTAACTTCAAATCAATGGGAAGTAGATGATTTACCTTCAAATCCATGCGATACAAATGGTTTAGCTTCAAATACTTTTGATATACATGATTTAGCTTCAGCTTCATGCGAAACAAACGAGTTAGTTTCAAATCCAAGCGAAACACATGATTTAGCTTCAAATCAATGCGAAGTAGAAGGCTTAGCATCAAATCCATGCAACAAAAATTATTTAGCTTCTTATACTTGCGATATAAGTGATATAGATTCAAATGCAGGCGAAACAAACGAGTGATCTTCAAATCCAAGCGTAACACGTGATTTAACTTCAAATCAATGCGAAGTAGAAGATTTAGGTTCAAATCCATGCGAAACAAATGGTTTAGCTTCAAATACTTGTGATATACATGATTTAGCTTCAACTGCATGCAAAACAAACGAGTTAGCTTCAAATCCAAGCGAAACACATGATTTAGCTTCAAATCAATGCGAAATAGAAGGCTTAGCATCAAATCCATGCGACACAAATTATTTAGCTTCGTATACTTGCAATATAAGTGATATAGATTCAAATGCAGGTGAAACAAACGAGAGATCTTCAAATCCGAGCGTAACACTTGATTTAACTTCAAATCAATGGGAAGTAGATGATTTACCTTCAAATCCATGCGATACAAATGGTTTAGCTTCAAATACTTTTGATATACATGATTTAGCTTCAGCTTCATGCGAAACAAACGAGTTAGCTTCAAATCCAAGCGAAACACATGATTTAGCTTCAATCAATGCGAAGTAGAAGGCTTAGCATCAAATCCATGCAACACAAATTATTTAGCTTCTTACACTTGCGATATAAGTGATAAAGCTTCAAATGCAGGCGAAACAAACGAGTGAACTTCAAATCCAAGCGAAACACATGATTTAGCTTCAAATCAATGCGAAGTAGAAGGCTTAGCATCAAATCCATGCAACACAAATTATTTAGCTTCTTATACTTGCGATATAAGTGATAAAGCTTCAAATGCAGGCGAAACAAACGAGTGAGCTTTAAATCCAAGCGTAACACATGATTTAACTTCAAATCAATGCGAAGTAGAAGGCTTAGCATCAAATCCATGCAACACAAATTATTTAGCTTCTTATACTTGCGATATAAGTGATAAAGCATCAAATGCAGGCGAAACAAACGAGTGAGCTTTAAATCCAAGCGTAACACATGATTTAACTTCTAATCAAAGCGAAGTAGAAGATTTACATTCAAATCCATGCGAAACAAATGGTTTAGCTGCAAATACTTGTGATATACATGATTTAGCTTCAACTGCATGCGAAACAAACGAGTTAGCTTCAAATCCAAGCGAAACACATGATTTAGCTTCAAATCAATGCGAAGTAGAAGGCTTAGCATCAAATCCATGCATCAAAAATTATTTAGCTTCTTATACTTGCGATATAAGTGATATAGATTCAAATGCAGGCGAAACAAAGGAGTGATCTTCAAATCCAAGCGTAACACGTGATTTAACTTCAAATCAATGCGAAGTAGGAGATTTAGGTTCAAATCCATGCGAAACAAATGGTTTAGCTTCAAATACTTTTGATATACATGATTTAGCTTCAGCTTCATGCGAAACAAACGAGTTAGCTTCAAATCCAAGCGAAACACATGATTTAGCTTCAAATCAATGCGAAGTAGAAGGCTTATCATCAAATCCATGCAACACAAATTATTTAGCTTCTTACACTTGCGATATAAGTGATAAAGCTTCAAATGCAGGCGAAACAAACGAGTGAGCTTCAAATCCAAGCGAAACACATGATTTAGCTTCAAATCAATGCGAAGTAGAAGGATTAGCATCAAATCCATGCAACACAAATTATTCAGCTTCTTATACTTGCGATATAAGTGATAAAGCTTCAAATGCAGGCGAAACAAACGAGTGAGCTTTAAATCCAAGTGTAACACATGATTTAACTTCAAATCAATGCGAAGTAGAAGGCTTAGCATCAAATCCATGCAACACAAATTATTTAGCTTCTTATACTTGCGATATAAGTGATAAAGCTTCAAATGCAGGTGAAACAGACGAGTGAGCTTTAAATCCAAGCGTAACACATGATTTAACTTCAAACCAATGCGAAGTAGAAGATTTAGGTTCAAATCCTTGCGAAATAAATGGTTTAGCTTCAAATACTTGTGATATACATGATTTAGTTTCAACTGCATGCGAAACAAACGAGTTAGCTTCAAATCCAAGCGAAACACATGATTTAGCTTCAAATCAATGCGAAGTAGAAGGCTTAGCATCAAATCCATGCAACAAAAATTATTTAGCTTCTTATACTTGCGATATAAGTGATATAGATTCAAATGCAGGCGAAACAAACGAGTGATCTTCAAATCCAAGCGTAACACGCGATTTAAGTTCAAATCAAAGCGAAGTAGAAGATTTAGGTTCAAATCCATGCGAAACAAATGGTTTAGCTTCAAATACTTGTGATGTACATGATTTAGCTTCAACTGCATGCAAAACAAACGAGTTAGCTTCAAGTCCAAGCGAAACACATGATTTAGCTTCAAATCGATGCGAAGTAGAAGATTTACCTTCAAATCCATGCGAAACAAATGGTTTAGCTTCAAATACTTGCGATATAAGTGATATAGCTTCAAATGCAGGCGAAACACAAGAGTGATCTTCAAATCCAAGCGTAACACATGATTTAACTTCAAATCAATACGAAGTAGAAGATTTACCTTCAAATCCATGCGAAAGAAATGGTTTAGCTTCAAATACTTGTGATATACATGATTTAGCTTCAACTGCATGCAAAACAAACGAGTTAGCTTCAAATCCAAGCGAAACAAATGATTTAGCTTCAGATCAATGGAAGTAGAAGATTTACCTTCAAATCCATGCGAAACAAATGGTTTAGCTTCAAATACTTGTGATATACATGATTTAGCTTCAGCTGCATGCGAAACAAACGAGTTAGCTTCAAATCCAAGCGAAACACATTATTTAGCTTCAAATCAATGCGAAGTAGAAGGCTTAGCATCAAATCCATGCAACACAAATTATTTAGCTTCTTATACTTGCGATATAAGTGATATAGCTTCAAATGCAGGTGAAACAATCGAGTGGGCTTCAAATCCAAGCGTAACACATGATTTAACTTCAAATCAATGGGAAATAGAAGATTTACCTTCAAATCCATGCGAAACAAATGGTTTAGCTTCAAATACTTGTGATATACATGATTTAGCTTCGGCTGCATGCGAAACAAACGAGTTAGCTTCAAATCCAAGCGAAACGCATGATTTAGCTTCAAATCAATGCGAAATAGAAGGCTTAGCATCAAATCCATGCGACACAAATTATTTAGCTTCGTATACTTGCAATATAAGTGATATCGCTTCAAATGCAGGTGAAAGAAACGAGTGATCTTCAAATCCAAGCGTAACACTTGATTTAACTTCAAATCAATGGGAAGTAGAAGATTTACCTTCAAATCCATGCGAAACAAATGGTTTAGCTTCAAATACTTGTGATATACATGATTTAGCTTCGGCTGCATGCGAAACAAACGAGTTAGCTTCAAATCCAAGCGAAACACATGATTTAGCTTCAAATCAATGCGAAGTAGAAGGCTTAGCATCAAATCCATGCAACACAAATTATTTAGCTTCTTACACTTGCGATATAAGTGATAAAGCTTCAAATGCAGGCGAAACAAACGAGTGAGCTTCAAATCCAAGCGAAACACATGATTTAGCTTCAAATCAATGCGAAGTAGAAGGATTAGCATCAAATCCATGCAACACAAATTATTCAGCTTCTTATACTTGCGATATAAGTGATAAAGCTTCAAATGCAGGCGAAACAAACGAGTGAGCTTTAAATCCAAGCGTAACACATGATTTAAGTTCAAATCAAAGCGAAGTAGAAGATTTAGGTTCAAATCCATGCGAAACAAATGGTTTAGCTTCAAATACTTGTGATGTACATGATTTAGCTTCAACTGCATGCAAAACAAACGAGTTAGCTTCAAGTCCAAGCGAAACACATGATTTAGCTTCAAATCGATGCGAAGTAGAAGATTTACCTTCAAATCCATGCGAAACAAATGGTTTAGCTTCAAATACTTGCGATATAAGTGATATAGCTTCAAATGCAGGCGAAACACACGAGTGATCTTCAAATCCAAGCGTAACACATGATTTAACTTCAAATCAATACGAAGTAGAAGATTTACCTTCAAATCCATGCGAAAGAAATGGTTTAGCTTCAAATACTTGTGATATACATGATTTAGCTTCAACTGCATGCAAAACAAACGAGTTAGCTTCAAATCCAAGCGAAACAAATGATTTAGCTTCAGATCAATGGAAGTAGAAGATTTACCTTCAAATCCATGCGAAACAAATGGTTTAGCTTCAAATACTTGTGATATACATGATTTAGCTTCAGCTGCATGCGAAACAAACGAGTTAGCTTCAAATCCAAGCGAAACACATTATTTAGCTTCAAATCAATGCGAAGTAGAAGGCTTAGCATCAAATCCATGCAACACAAATTATTTAGCTTCTTATACTTGCGATATAAGTGATATAGCTTCAAATGCAGGTGAAACAATCGAGTGGGCTTCAAATCCAAGCGTAACACATGATTTAACTTCAAATCAATGGGAAATAGAAGATTTACCTTCAAATCCATGCGAAACAAATGGTTTAGCTTCAAATACTTGTGATATACATGATTTAGCTTCGGCTGCATGCGAAACAAACGAGTTAGCTTCAAATCCAAGCGAAACGCATGATTTAGCTTCAAATCAATGCGAAATAGAAGGCTTAGCATCAAATCCATGCGACACAAATTATTTAGCTTCGTATACTTGCAATATAAGTGATATCGCTTCAAATGCAGGTGAAAGAAACGAGTGATCTTCAAATCCAAGCGTAACACTTGATTTAACTTCAAATCAATGGGAAGTAGAAGATTTACCTTCAAATCCATGCGAAACAAATGGTTTAGCTTCAAATACTTGTGATATACATGATTTAGCTTCGGCTGCATGCGAAACAAACGAGTTAGCTTCAAATCCAAGCGAAACACATGATTTAGCTTCAAATCAATGCGAAGTAGAAGGCTTAGCATCAAATCCATGCAACACAAATTATTTAGCTTCTTACACTTGCGATATAAGTGATAAAGCTTCAAATGCAGGCGAAACAAACGAGTGAGCTTCAAATCCAAGCGAAACACATGATTTAGCTTCAAATCAATGCGAAGTAGAAGGATTAGCATCAAATCCATGCAACACAAATTATTCAGCTTCTTATACTTGCGATATAAGTGATAAAGCTTCAAATGCAGGCGAAACAAACGAGTGAGCTTTAAATCCAAGCGTAACACATGATTTAACTTCAAATCAATGCGAAGTAGAAGGCTTAGCATTAAATCCATGCAACACAAATTATTTAGCTTCTTATACTTGCGATATAAGTGATAAAGCTTCAAATGCAGGTGAAACAGACGAGTGAGCTTTAAATCCAAGCGTAACACATGATTTAACTGCAAATCACTGCGAAGTAGAAGATTTAGGTTCAAATCCTTGCGAAATAAATGGTTTAGCTTCAAATACTTGTGATATACATGATTTAGTTTCAACTGCATGCGAAACAAATGAGTTAGCTTCAAATCCAAGCGAAACACATGATTTAGCTTCAAATCAATGCGAAGTAGAAGGCTTAGCATCAAATCCATGCAACAAAAATTATTTAGCTTCTTATACTTGCGATATAAGTGATATAGATTCAAATGCAGGCGAAACAAACGAGTGATCTTCAAATCCAAGCGTAACACGCGATTTAAGTTCAAATCAAAGCGAAGTAGAAGATTTAGGTTCAAATCCATGCGAAACAAATGGTTTAGCTTCAAATACTTGTGATGTACATGATTTAGCTTCAACTGCATGCAAAACAAACGAGTTAGCTTCAAATCCAAGCGAAACAAATGATTTAGCTTCAGATCAATGGAAGTAGAAGATTTACCTTCAAATCCATGCGAAACAATGGTTTAGCTTCAAATACTTGTGATATACATGATTTAGCTTCAGCTGCATGCGAAACAAACGAGTTAGCTTCAAATCCAAGCGAAACACATTATTTAGCTTCAAATCAATGCGAAGTAGAAGGCTTAGCATCAAATCCATGCAACACAAATTATTTAGCTTCTTATACTTGCGATATAAGTGATATAGCTTCAAATGCAGGTGAAACAATCGAGTGATCTTCAAATCCAAGCGTAACACATGATTTAACTTCAAATCAATGGGAAATAGAAGATTTACCTTCAAATCCATGCGAAACAAATGGTTTAGCTTCAAATACTTGTGATATACATGATTTAGCTTCGGCTGCATGCGAAACAAACGAGTTAGCTTCAAATGCAAGCGAAACGCATGATTTAGCTTCAAATCAATGCGAAATAGAAGGCTTAGCATCAAATCCATGCGACACAAATTATTTAGCTTCGTATACTTGCAATATAAGTGATATCGCTTCAAATGCAGGTGAAAGAAACGAGTGATCTTCAAATCCAAGCGTAACACTTGATTTAACTTCAAATCAATGGGAAGTAGAAGATTTACCTTCAAATCCATGCGAAACAAATGGTTTAGCTTCAAATACTTGTGATATACATGATTAAGCTCCAACTGCATGCGAAACAAACGAGTTAGCTTCAAATCCAAGGGAAACACATGATTTAGCTTCAAATCAATGCGAAATAGAAGGCTTAGCATCAAATCCATGCGACACAAATTATTTAGCTTCGTATACTTGCGATATGTGATATAGCTTCAAATGCAGGTGAAACAAACGAGTGATCTTCAAATCCAAGCGTAACACATGATTTAACTTCAAATCAATGGGAAATAGAAGATTTACCTTCAAATCCATGCGAAACAAATCGTTTAGCTTCAAATACTTGTGATATACATGATTTAGCTTCGGCTGCATGCGAAACAAACAAGTTAGCTTCAAATCCAAGCGAAACACATGATTTAGCTTCAAATCAATGCGAAATAGAAGATTTACCTTCAAATCCATGCGACACAAATTATTTAGCTTTGTATACTTGCAATATAAGTGATATAGCTTCAAATGCATGCAAAACAAACGAGTTAGCTTCAAATCCAAGCGAAACAAATGATTTAGCTTCAGATCAATGGAAGTAGAAGATTTACCTTCAAATCCATGCGAAACAAATGGTTTAGCTTCAAATACTTGTGATATACATGATTTAGCTTCAGCTGCATGCGAAACAAACGAGTTAGCTTCAAATCCAAGCGAAACACATGATTTAGCTTCAAATCAATGCGAAATAGGAGGCTTAGCATCAAATCCATGCGACGCAAATTATTTAGCTTCATATACTTGCGATATAAGTGATATAGCTTCAAATGCAGGCGAAAGAAACGAGTGATCTTCAAATCCAAGTGTAACACTTGATTTAACTTCAAATCAATGCGAAGTAGAAGATTTAGGTTCAAATCCATGCGAAACAAATGGTTAAGCTTCAAATACTTGTGATATACATGATTTAGCTTCAACTGCATGCGAAACAAACGAGTTAGCTTCAAGTCCAAGCGAAACACATGATTTAGCTTCAAATCAATGCGAAGTAGAAGGCGTAGCATCAAATCCATGCAACACAAATTATTTAGCTTCTTATACTTGCGATATAAGCGATAAAGCTTCAAATGCAGGTGAAACAAACGAGTGAGCTTAAAATCCAAGCGTAACACATGATTTAGCTTCAAATCAATGCGAAATAGAAGATTTACCTTCAAATCCATGCGAAACAAATGGTTTAGCTTCAAATACTTGTGATACACATGATTTAGCTTCAACTGCATGCGAAACAAACGAGTTAGCTTCAAATCCAAGCGAAACACATGATTAGCTTCAAATCGATGCGAAGTAGAAGATTTACCTTCAAATACATGCGAAACAAATGGTTTAGCTTCAAATACTTGTGATATACATGATCTAGCTTCAACTGCACGCGAAACAAACGAGTTAGCTTCAAATCCAAGCGAAACACATGATTTAGCTTCAAATCAATGCGAAGTAGAAGGCTTAGCATCAAATCCATGCAACACAAATTATTTAGCTTCTTATACTTGCGATATAAGTGATAAAGCTTCAAATGCAGGCGAAACAAACGAGTGAGCTTTAAATCCAAGCGTAACACATGATTTAACTTCAAATCAATGCGAAGTAGAAGGCTTAGCATCAAATCCATGCAACACAAATTATTTAGCTTCTTATACTTGCGATATAAGTGATAAAGCATCAAATGCAGGCGAAACAAACGAGTGAGCTTTAAATCCAAGCGTAACACATGATTTAACTTCTAATCAAAGCGAAGTAGAAGATTTACATTCAAATCCATGCGAAACAAATGGTTTAGCTTCAAATACTTGTGATATACATGATTTAGCTTCAACTGCATGCGAAACAAACGAGTTAGCTTCAAATCCAATCGAAACACATGATTTAGCTTCAAATCAATGCGAAGTAGAAGGCTTAGCATCAAATCCATGCAACACAAATTATTTAGCTTCTTACACTTGCGATATAAGTGATAAAGCTTCAAATGCAGGCGAAACAAACGAGTGAGCTTCAAATCCAAGCGAAACACATGATTTAGCTTCAAATCAATGCGAAGTAGAAGGATTAGCATCAAATCCATGCAACACAAATTATTCAGCTTCTTATACTTGCGATATAAGTGATAAGGCTTCAAATGCAGGCGAAACAAACGAGTGAGCTTTAAATCCAAGCGTAACACATGATTTAACTTCAAATCAATGCGAAGTAGAAGGCTTAGCATCAAATCCATGCAACACAAATTATTTAGCTTCTTATACTTGCGATATAAGTGATAATGCTTCAAATGCAGGTGAAACAGACGAGTGAGCTTTAAATCCAAGCGTAACACATGATTTAACTTCAAATCAATGCGAAGTAGAAGATTTAGGTTCAAATCCTTGCGAAATAAATGGTTTAGCTTCAAATACTTGTGATATACATGATTTAGTTTCAACTGCATGCGAAACAAACGAGTTAGCTTCAAATCCAAGCGAAACACATGATTTAGCTTCAAATCAATGCGAAGTAGAAGGCTTAGCATCAAATCCATGCAACAAAAATTATTTAGCTTCTTATACTTGCGATATAAGTGATATAGATTCAAATGCAGGCGAAACAAACGAGTGATCTTCAAATCCAAGCGTAACACGCGATTTAAGTTCAAATCAAAGCGAAGTAGAAGATTTAGGTTCAAATCCATGCGAAACAAATGGTTTAGCTTCAAATACTTGTGATATACATGATTTAGCTTCAACTGCATGCAAAACAAACGAGTTAGCTTAAAATCCAAGCGAAACACATGATTTAGCTTCAAATCGATGCGAAGTAGAAGATTTACATTCAAATCCATGCGAAACAAATGGTTTAGCTTCAAATACTTGCGATATAAGTGATATAGCTTCAAATGCAGGCGAAACACACGAGTGATCTTCAAATCCAAGCGTAACACATGATTTAACTTCAAATCAATACGAAGTAGAAGATTTACCTTCAAATCCATGCGAAAGAAATGGTTTAGCTTCAAATACTTGTGATATACATGATTTAGCTTCAACTGCATGCAAAACAAACGAGTTAGCTTCAAATCCAAGCGAAACAAATGATTTAGCTTCAGATCAATGGAAGTAGAAGATTTACCTTCAAATCCATGCGAAACAAATGGTTTAGCTTCAAATACTTGTGATATACATGATTTAGCTTCAGCTGCATGCGAAACAAACGAGTTAGCTTCAAATCCAAGCGAAACACATTATTTAGCTTCAAATCAATGCGAAGTAGAAGGCTTAGCATCAAATCCATGCAACACAAATTATTTAGCTTCTTATACTTGCGATATAAGTGATATAGCTTCAAATGCAGGTGAAACAATCGAGTGATCTTCAAATCCAAGCGTAACACATGATTTAACTTCAAATCAATGGGAAATAGAAGATTTACCTTCAAATCCATGCGAAACAAATGGTTTAGCTTCAAATACTTGTGATATACATGATTTAGCTTCGGCTGCATGCGAAACAAACGAGTTAGCTTCAAATCCAAGCGAAACACATGATTTAGCTTCAAATCAATGCGAAATAGAAGGCTTAGCATCAAATCCATGCGACACAAATTATTTAGCTTTGTATACATGCAATATAAGTGATATAGCTTCAAATGCAGGTGAAACAAACGAGTGATCTTCAAATCCAAGCGTAACACATGATTTAACTTCAAATCAATGGGAAGTAGAAGATTTACCTTCAAATCCATGCGAAACAAATGGTTTAGCTTCAAATACTTGTGATATACATGATTTAGCTCCAACAGCATGCGAAACAAACGAGTTAGCTACAAATCCAAGCGAAACACATGATTTAGCTTCAAATCAATGCGAAATAGGGGGCTTAGCATCAAATCCATGCGACGCAAATTATTTAGCTTCATATACTTGCGATATAAGTGATATAGCTTCAAATGCAGGCGAAAGAAACGAGTGATCTTCAAATCCAAGTGTAACACTTGATTTAACTTCAAATCAATGCGAAGTAGAAGATTTAGGTTCAAATCCATGCGAAACAAATGGTTAAGCTTCAAATACTTGTGATATACATGATTTAGCTTCAACTGCATGCGAAACAAACGAGTTAGCTTCAAGTCCAAGCGAAACACATGATTTAGCTTCAAATCAATGCGAAGTAGAAGGCGTAGCATCAAATCCATGCAACACAAATTATTTAGCTTCTTATACTTGCGATATAAGCGATAAAGCTTCAAATGCAGGTGAAACAAACGAGTGAGCTTAAAATCCAAGCGTAACACATGATTTAGCTTCAAATCAATGCGAAATAGAAGATTTACCTTCAAATCCATGCGAAACAAATGGTTTAGCTTCAAATACTTGTGATACACATGATTTAGCTTCAACTGCATGCGAAACAAACGAGTTAGCTTCAAATCCAAGCGAAACACATGATTAGCTTCAAATCAATGCGAAGTAGAAGGCTTAGCATCAAATCCATGCAACACAAGTTATTTAGCTTCTTACACTTGCGATATAAGTGATAAAGCTTCAAATGCAGGCGAAACAAACGAGTGAGCTTCAAATCCAAGCGAAACACATGATTTAGCTTCAAATCAATGCGAAGTAGAAGGCTTAGCATCAAATCCATGCAACACAAATTATTTAGCTTCGTATACTTGCAATATAAGTGATATAGCTTCAAATGCAGGTGAAACAAACGAGTGATCTTCAAGTCCAAGCGTAACACATGATTTAACTTCAAATCAATCCGAAGTAGAAGGCTTAGCATCAAATCCATGCAACAAAAATTATTTAGCTTCTTATACTTGCGATATAAGTGATATAGATTCAAATACAAGCGAAACAAACGAGTGATCTTCAAATCCAAGCGTAACACGTGATTCAAGTTCAAATCAAAGCGAAGTAGAAGATTTAGGTTCAAATCCATGCGAAACAAATGGTTTAGCTTCAAATACTTGTGATATACATGATTTAGCTTCAACTGCATGCAAAACAAACGAGTTAGCTTCAAATCCAAGCGTAACACATGATTTAACTTCAAATCAATACGAAGTAGAAGATTTACCTTCAAATCCATGCGAAACAAATGGTTTAGCTTCAAATACTTGTGATATACATGATTTAGCTTCAACTGCATGCGAAACAAACGAGTTAGCTTCAAATCCAAGCGAAACAAATGATTTAGCTTCAGATCAATGGAAGTAGAAGATTTACCTTCAAATCCATGCGAAACAAATGGTTTAGCTTCAAATACTTGTGATATACATGATTTAGCTTCAGCTGCATGCGAAACAAACGAGTTAGCTTCAAATCCAAGCGAAACACATGATTTAGCTTCAAATCAATGCGAAGTAGAAGGCTTAGCATCAAATCCATGCAACACAAATTATTTAGCTTCTTATACTTGCGATATAAGTGATATAGCTTCAAATGCAGGTGAAACAAACGAGTGATCTTCAAATCCAAGCGTAACACTTGATTTAACTTCAAATCAATGGGAAGTAGAAGATTTACCTTCAAATCCATGCGAAACAAATGGTTTAGCTTCAAATACTTGTGATATACATGATTAAGCTCCAACTGCATGCGAAACAAACGAGTTAGCTTCAAATCCAAGGGAAACACATGATTTAGCTTCAAATCAATGCGAAGTAGAAGGCGTAGCATCAAATCCATGCAACACAAATTATTTAGCTTCTTATACTTGCGATATAAGCGATAAAGCTTCAAATGCAGGTGAAACAAACGAGTGAGCTTAAAATCCAAGCGTAACACATGATTTAGCTTCAAATCAATGCGAAATAGAAGGCTTAGCATCAAATCCATGCGACACAAATTATTTAGCATCTTATACTTGCGATATAAGTGATATAGCTTCAAATGCAGGCGAAACACACGAGTGATCTTCAAAGCCAAGCGTAACACATGATTTAACTTCAAATCAATACGAAGTAGAAGATTTACCTTCAAATCCATGCGAAACAAATGGTTTAGCTTCAAATACTTGTGATACACATGATTTAGCTTCAACTGCATGCGAAACAAACGAGTTAGCTTCAAATCCAAGCGAAACACATGATTTAGCTTCAAATCAATGCGAAGTAGAAGGCTTAGCATCAAATCCATGCAACAAAAATTATTTAGCTTCTTATACTTGCGATATAAGTGATATAGATTCAAATACAAGCGAAACAAACGAGTGATCTTCAAATCCAAGCGTAACACGTGATTTAAGTTCAAATCAAAGCGAAGTAGAAGATTTAGGTTCAAATCCATGCGAAACAAATGGTTTAGCTTCAAATAGTTGTGATATACATGATTTAGCTTCAACTGCACGCGAAACAAACGAGTTAGCTTCAAATCCAAGCGAAACAAATGATTTAGCTTCAAATCAATGGAAGTAGAAGATTTACCTTCAAATCCATGCGAAACGAATGGTTTAGCTTCAAATACTTGTGATATACATGATTTAGCTTCAACTGCATGCAAAACAAACGAGTTAGCTTAAAATCCAAGCGAAACAAATGATTTAGCTTCAAATCAATGCTAAACAGAAGTCTTAGCATCAAATCCATGCGACACAAATTATTTAGCTTCATATACTTGCGATATAAGTGATATAGCTTCAAATGCAGGCGAAACAAACGAGTGATCTTCAAATCCAAGCGTAACACGTGATTTAACTTCAAATCAATGCGAAGTAGAAGATTTAGGTTCAAATCCATGCGAAACAAATGGTTTAGCTTCAAATACTTGTGATATACATGATTTAGCTTCAGCTGCATGCGAAACAAACGAGTTAGCTTCAAATCCAAGCGAAACACATGATTTAGCTACAAATCAATGCGAAGTAGAAGGCGTAGCATCAAATCCATGCAACACAAATTATTTAGCTTCTTATACTTGCGATATAAGCGATAAAGCTTAAAATGCAGGTGAAACAAACGAGTGAGCTTAAAATCCAAGCGTAACACATGATTTAGCTTCAAATCAATGCGAAATAGAAGATTTACCTTCAAATCCATGCGAAACAAATGGTTTAGCTTCAAATACTTGTGATATACATGATTTAGCTTCAACTGCATGCAAAACAAACGAGTTAGCTTCAAATCCAAGCGCAACAAATGATTTAGCTTCAAATCAATGGAAGTAGAAGATTTACCTTCAAATCCATGCGAAACGAATGGTTTAGCTTCAAATACTTGTGATATACATGATTTAGCTTCAACTGCATGCAAAACAAACGAGTTAGCTTCAAATCCAAGCGAAACAAATGATTTAGCTTCAAATCAATGCTAAACAGAAGTCTTAGCATCAAATCCATGCGACACAAATTATTTAGCTTCATATACTTGCGATATAAGTGATATAACTTCAAATGCAGGCGAAACAAACGAGTGATCTTCAAATCCAAGCGTAACACGTGATTTAACTACAAATCAAGGCGAAGTAGAAGATTTAGGTTCAAATACATGCGAAACAAATGGTTTAGCTTCAAATACTTTTGATATACATGATTTCGCTTCAGCTGCATGCGAAACAAACGAGTTAGCTTCAAATCCAAGCGAAACACATGATTTAGCTACAAATCAATGCGAAGTAGAAGATTTACCTTCAAATCCATGCGAAACAAATGGTTTAGCTTCAAATACTTGTGATATACATGATTTAGCTTCAACTACATGCAAAACAAACGAGTTAGCTTCAAATCCAAGCGAAACAAATGATTTAGCTTCAAATCAATGGAAGTACAAGATTTACCTTCAAATCCATGCGAAACGAATGGTTTAGCTTCAAATACTTGTGATACACATGATTTAGCTTCAACTGCATGCGAAACAAACGAGTTAGCTTCAAATCCAAGCGAAACACATGATTAGCTTCAAATCGATGCGAAGTAGAAGATTTACCTTCAAATACATGCGAAACAAATGGTTTAGCTTCAAATACTTGTGATATACATGATCTAGCTTCAACTGCACGCGAAACAAACGAGTTAGCTTCAAATCCAAGCGAAACACATGATTTAGCTTCAAATCAATGCGAAGTAGAAGGCTTAGCATCAAATCCATGCAACACAAATTATTGAGCTTCTTATACTTGCGATATAAGCGATAAAGCTTCAAATGCAGGTGAAACAAACGAGTGAGCTTAAAATCCAAGCGTAACACATGATTTAGCTTCAAATCAATGCGAAATAGAAGGCTTAGCATTAAATCCATGCGACACAAATTATTTAGCTTCTTATACTTGCGATATAAGTGATATAGCTTCAAATGCAGGCGAAACACACGAGTGATCTTCAAATCCAAGCGTAACACATGATTTAACTTCAAATCAATACGAAGTAGAAGATTTACCTTCAAATCCAACCGAAACAAATGGTTTAGCTTCAAATACTTGTGATATACATGATTTAGCTTCGGCTGCATGCGAAACAAACGAGTTAGCTTCAAATCCAAGCGAAACAAATGATTTAGCTTCAAATCAATGCTAAACAGAAGGCTTAGCATCAAATCCATTCGACACAAATTATTTAGCTTCATATACTTGCGATATAAGTGATATAGCTTCAAATGCAGGCGAAAGAAACGAGTGAGCTTAAAATCCAAGCGTAACACATGATTTAGCTTCAAATCAATGCGAAATAGAAGGCTTAGCATCAAATCCATGCGACACAAATTATTTAGCATCTTATACTTGCGATATAAGTGATATAGCTTCAAATGCAGGCGAAACACACGAGTGATCTTCAAAGCCAAGCGTAACACATGATTTAACTTCAAATCAATACGAAGTAGAAGATTTACCTTCAAATCCATGCGAAACAAATGGTTTAGCTTCAAATACTTGTGATACACATGATTTAGCTTCAACTGCATGCGAAACAAACGAGTTAGCTTCAAATCCAAGCGTAACACATGATTTAACTTCAAATCAATACGAAGTAGAAGATTTACCTTCAAATCCAACCGAAACAAATGGTTTAGCTTCAAATACTTGTGATATACATGATTTAGCTTCAACTGCATGCAAAACAAACGAGTTAGCTTCAAATCCAAGCGAAACAAATGATTTAGCTTCAAATCAATGGAAGTAGAAGATTTACCTTCAAATCCATGCGAAACAAATGGTTTAGCTTCAAATACTTGTGATATAAACGTTTTAGCTTCAGCTGCATGCCATACAAACGAGTTAGCTTCAAATCCAAGCGAAACACATGATTTAGCTTCAAATCAATGCGAAGTAGAAGGCTTAGCATCAAATCGATGCAACACAAATTATTTAGCTTCTTATACTTGCGATATAAGTGATATAGCTTCAAATGCAGGTGAAACAAACGAGTGATCTTCAAATCCAAGCGTAACACATGATTTAACTTCAAATCAATGGGAAATAGAAGATTTACCTTCAAATCCATCCGAAACAAATGGTTTAGCTTCAAATACTTGTGATATACATGATTTAGCTTCGGCTGCATGCGAAACAAACGAGTTAGCTTCAAATCCAAGCGAAACAAATGATTTAGCTTCAAATCAATGCTAAACAGAAGGCTTAGCATCAAATCCATGCGACACAAATTATTTAGCTTCATATACTTGCGATATAAGTGATATAGCTTCAAATGCAGGCGAAACACACGAGTGATCTTCAAAGCCAAGCGTAACACATGATTTAACTTCAAATCAATACGAAGTAGAAGATTTACCTTCAAATCCATGCGAAACAAATGGTTTAGCTTCAAATACTTGTGATACACATGATTTAGCTTCAACTGCATGCGAAACAAACGAGTTAGCTTCAAATCCAAGCGAAACACATGATTAGCTTCAAATCGATGCGAAGTAGAAGATTTACCTTCAAATACATGCGAAACAAATGGTTTAGCTTCAAATACTTGTGATATACATGATTTAGCTTCAACTGCACGCGAAACAAACGAGTTAGCTTCAAATCCAAGCGAAACACTTGATTTAGGTTCAAATCACTGCGAAGTAGAAGACTTAGCATCAAATCCATGCGACACAATTTATTTAGTTTCGTACACTTGCGATATAAGTGATATAGCTTCAAATGCAGGTGAAACAAACGAGTGATCTTCAAATCCAAGCGTAACACATGATTTAACTTCAGATCAATGGGAAATAGAAGATTTAGGTTCAAATCCATGCGAAACAAATGGTTTAGCTTCAAATACTTGTCATGTACATGATTTAGCTTCAACTGCATGCGAAACAAACGAGTTAGCTTCAAATCCAAGCGAAACAAATGATTTAGATTCAAATCAATGGAAGTAGAAGATTTACCTTCAAATCCATGCGAAACGAATGGTTTAGCTTCAAATACTTGTGATATACATGATTTAGCTTCAACTGCATGCAAAACAAACGAGTTAGCTTAAAATCCAAGCGAAACAAATGATTTAGCTTCAAATCAATGCTAATCAGAAGTCTTAGCATCAAATCAATGCGACACAAATTATTTAGCTTCATATACTTGCGATATAAGTGATATAGCTTCAAATGCAGGCGAAACAAACGAGTGATCTTCAAATCCAAGCGTAACACGTGATTTAACTTCAAATCAATGCGAAGTAGAAGATTTAGGTTCAAATCCATGCGAAACAAATGGTTTAGCTTCAAATACTTATGATATACATGATTTAGCTTCAGCTGCATGCGAAACAAACGAGTTAGCTTCAAATCCAAGCGAAACACATGATTTAGCTACAAATCAATGCGAAGTAGAAGACGTAGCATCAAATCCATGCAACACAAATTATTAAGCTTCTTATACTTTCGATATAAGTGATAAAGCTTCAAATTCAGGCGAAACAAACGAGTGAGCTTTAAATCCAAGCGTAACACATGATTTAAATTCAATTCAATGCGAAGTAGAAGATTTACCTTCAAATCGATGCGAAACAAATGGTTTAGCTTCAAATACTTGTGATATACATGATTTAGCTTCAACTGTATGCGAAACAAACGAGTTAGCTTCAAATCCAAGCGAAACACATGATTTAGCTTCACAATGCGAAATAGAAGGCTTAGCGTCAAATCCATGCGACACAAATTATTTAGCTTCGTATACTTGCGATATGTGATATAGCTTCAAATGCGGGTGAAACAAACGAGTGATCTTCAAATCCAAGCGTAACACATGATTTAACTTCAAATCAATGGGAAATAGAAGATTTACCTTCAAATCCATGCGAAACAAATGGTTTAGCTTCAAATACTTGTGATATACATGATTTAGCTTCGGCTGCATGCGAAACAAACGAGTTAGCTTCAAATCCAAGCGAAACACATGATTTAGCTTCAAATCAATGCGAAATAGAAGGCTTAGCATCAAATCCATGCGACACAAATTATTTAGCTTCAAATCAATGCGAAGTAGAAGGCTTAGCATCAAATCCATGCAACACAAATTATTTAGCTTCTTATACTTGCGATATAAGTGATAAAGCTTCAAATGCAGGCGAAACAAACGAGTGATCTTCAAATCCAACCGTAACACGTGATTTAACTTCAAATCAATGCGAAGTAGATGATTTACCTTCAAATCCATGCGAAACAAATGGTTTAGCTTCAAATACTTGTGATATACATGATTTAGCTTCAACTGCATGCGAAACAAACGAGTTAGGTTCAAATCCAAGCGAAACACATGATTTAGCTTCAAATCAATGCGAAGTAGAAGGCTTAGCAACAAATCCATGCAACACAAATCATTTAGCTTCTTATACTTGCGATATAAGTGATAAAGCTTCAAATGCAGGCGAAACAAACGAGTGAGCTTTAAATCCAAGCGTAACACATGATTTAACTTCAAATCAATGCGAAGTAGATGGCTTAGCATCAAATCCATGCAACACAAATTATTTAGCTTCTTATACTTGCGATATAAGTGATAAAGCATCAAATGCAGGCGAAACAAACGAGTGAGCTTTAAATCCAAGCGTAACACATGATTTAACTTCTAATCAAAGCGAAGTAGAAGGCTTAGCATCAAATCCATGCAACACAAATTATTTAGCTTCTTATACTTGCGATATAAGTGATAAAGCTTCAAATGCAGGCGAAACAAACGAGTTAGCTTCAAATCCAAGCGAAACACATGATTTAGCTTCAAATCAATGCGAAATAGAAGGCTTAGCATCAAATCCATGAAACAAAAATTATTTAGCTTCTTATACTTGCGATATAAGTGATATAGCTTCAAATGCAGGCGAAACAAACGAGTGATCTTCAAATCCAAGCGTAACACGTGATTTAACTTCAAATCAATGCGAAGTAGAAGATTTAGGTTCAAATCCATGCGAAACAAATGGTCTAGCTTCAAATACTTGTGATATACATGATTTAGCTTCAGCTTCATGCGAAACAAACGAGTTAGCTTCAAATCCAAGCGAAACACATGATTTAGCTTCAAATCAATGCGAAGTAGAAGGCTTAGCATCAAATCCATGCGACACAAATTATTTAGCTTCGTATACTTGCAATATAAGTGATATAGCTTCAAATGCAGGTGAAACAAACGAGTGATCATCAAATCCGAGCGTAACACTTGATTTAACTTCAAATCAATGGGAAGTAGATGATTTACCTTCAAATCCATGCGATACAAATGGTTTAGCTTCAAATACTTTTGATATACATGATTTAGCTTCAGCTTCATGCGAAACAAACGAGTTAGCTTCAAATCCAAGCGAAACACATGATTTAGCTTCAAATCAATGCGAAGTAGAAGGCTTAGCATCAAATCCATGCAACACAAATTATTTAGCTTCTTACACTTGCGATATAAGTGATAAAGCTCCAAATGCAGGCGAAACAAACGAGTGACTTTCAAATCCAAGCGAAACACATGATTTAGCTTCAAATCAATGGGAAGTAGAAGGCTTAGCATCATCTCCATGCAACACAAATTATTTAGCTTCTTATACTTGCGATATAAGTGATAAAGCTTCAAATGCAGGCGAAACAAACGAGTGAGCTTTAAATCCAAGCGTAACACATGATTTAACTTCAAATCAATGCGAAGTAGAAGGCTTAGCATCAAATCCATGCAACACAAATTATTTAGCTTCTTATACTTGCGATATAAGTGATAAAGCATCAAATGCAGGCGAAACAAACGAGTGAGCTTTAAATCCAAGCGTAACACATGATTTAACTTCTAATCAAAGCGAAGTAGAAGATTTACATTCAAATCCATGCCAAACAAATGGTTTAGCTTCAAATACTTGTGATATACATGATTTAGCTTCAACTGCATGCGAAACAAACGAGTTAGCTTCAAATCCAAGCGAAACACATGATTTAGCTTCAAATCGATGCGAAGTAGAAGATTTACATTCAAATCCATGCGAAACAAATGGTTTAGCTTCAAATACTTGCGATATAAGTGATATAGCTTCAAATGCAGGCGAAACACACGAGTGATCTTCAAATCCAAGCGTAACACATGATTTAACTTCAAATCAATACGAAGTAGAAGATTTACCTTCAAATCCATGCGAAAGAAATGGTTTAGCTTCAAATACTTGTGATATACATGATTTAGCTTCAACTGCATGCAAAACAAACGAGTTAGCTTCAAATCCAAGCGAAACAAATGATTTAGCTTCAGATCAATGGAAGTAGAAGATTTACCTTCAAATCCATGCGAAACAAATGGTTTAGCTTCAAATACTTGTGATATACATGATTTAGCTTCAGCTGCATGCGAAACAAACGAGTTAGCTTCAAATCCAAGCGAAACACATTATTTAGCTTCAAATCAATGCGAAGTAGAAGGCTTAGCATCAAATCCATGCAACACAAATTATTTAGCTTCTTATACTTGCGATATAAGTGATATAGCTTCAAATGCAGGTGAAACAATCGAGTGATCTTCAAATCCAAGCGTAACACATGATTTAACTTCAAATCAATGGGAAATAGAAGATTTACCTTCAAATCCATGCGAAACAAATGGTTTAGCTTCAAATACTTGTGATATACATGATTTAGCTTCGGCTGAATGCGAAACAAACGAGTTAGCTTCAAATCCAAGCGAAACACATGATTTAGCTTCAAATCAATGCGAAATAGAAGGCTTAGCATCAAATCCATGCGACACAAATTATTTAGCTTTGTATACATGCAATATAAGTGATATAGCTTCAAATGCAGGTGAAACAAACGAGTGATCTTCAAATCCAAGCGTAACACATGATTTAACTTCAAATCAATGGGAAGTAGAAGATTTACCTTCAAATCCATGCGAAACAAATGGTTTAGCTTCAAATACTTGTGATATACATGATTTAGCTCCAACAGCATGCGAAACAAACGAGTTAGCTACAAATCCAAGCGAAACACATGATTTAGCTTCAAATCAATGCGAAATAGGAGGCTTAGCATCAAATCCATGCGACGCAAATTATTTAGCTTCATATACTTGCGATATAAGTGATATAGCTTCAAATGCAGGCGAAAGAAACGAGTGATCTTCAAATCCAAGTGTAACACTTGATTTAACTTCAAATCAATGCGAAGTAGAAGATTTAGGTTCAAATCCATGCGAAACAAATGGTTAAGCTTCAAATACTTGTGATATACATGATTTAGCTTCAACTGCATGCGAAACAAACGAGTTAGCTTCAAGTCCAAGCGAAACACATGATTTAGCTTCAAATCAATGCGAAGTAGAAGGCGTAGCATCAAATCCATGCAACACAAATTATTTAGCTTCTTATACTTGCGATATAAGCGATAAAGCTTCAAATGCAGGTGAAACAAACGAGTGAGCTTAAAATCCAAGCGTAACACATGATTTAGCTTCAAATCAATGCGAAATAGAAGATTTACCTTCAAATCCATGCGAAACAAATGGTTTAGCTTCAAATACTTGTGATACACATGATTTAGCTTCAACTGCATGCGAAACAAACGAGTTAGCTTCAAATCCAAGCGAAACACATGATTAGCTTCAAATCAATGCGAAGTAGAAGGCTTAGCATCAAATCCATGCAACACAAATTATTTAGCTTCTTATACTTGCGATATAAGTGATATAGATTCAAATACAAGCGAAACAAACGAGTGATCTTCAAATCCAAGCGTAACACGTGATTTAAGTTCAAATCAAAGCGAAGTAGAAGATTTAGGTTCAAATCCATGCGAAACAAATGGTTTAGCATCAAATACTTGTGATATACATGATTTAGCTTCAACTGCATGCAAAACAAACGAGTTAGCTTCAAATCCAAGCGTAACACATGATTTAACTTCAAATCAATACGAAGTAGAAGATTTACCTTCAAATCCATGCGAAACAAATGGTTTAGCTTCAAATACTTGTGATATACATGATTTAGCTTCAACTGCATGCGAAACAAACGAGTTAGCTTCAAATCCAAGCGAAACAAATGATTTAGCTTCAGATCAATGGAAGTAGAAGATTTACCTTCAAATCCATGCGAAACAAATGGTTTAGCTTCAAATACTTGTGATATACATGATTTAGCTTCAGCTGCATGCGAAACAAACGAGTTAGCTTCAAATCCAAGCGAAACACATGATTTAGCTTCAAATCAATGCGAAGTAGAAGGCTTAGCATCAAATCCATGCAACACAAATTATTTAGCTTCTTATACTTGCGATATAAGTGATATAGCTTCAAATGCAGGTGAAACAAACGAGTGATCTTCAAATCCAAGCGTAACACTTGATTTAACTTCAAATCAATGGGAAGTAGAAGATTTACCTTCAAATCCATGCGAAACAAATGGTTTAGCTTCAAATACTTGTGATATACATGATTAAGCTCCAACTGCATGCGAAACAAACGAGTTAGCTTCAAATCCAAGGGAAACACATGATTTAGCTTCAAATCAATGCGAAGTAGAAGGCGTAGCATCAAATCCATGCAACACAAATTATTTAGCTTCTTATACTTGCGATATAAGCGATAAAGCTTCAAATGCAGGTGAAACAAACGAGTGAGCTTAAAATCCAAGCGTAACACATGATTTAGCTTCAAATCAATGCGAAATAGAAGGCTTAGCATCAAATCCATGCGACACAAATTATTTAGCATCTTATACTTGCGATATAAGTGATATAGCTTCAAATGCAGGCGAAACACACGAGTGATCTTCAAAGCCAAGCGTAACACATGATTTAACTTCAAATCAATACGAAGTAGAAGATTTACCTTCAAATCCATGCGAAACAAATGGTTTAGCTTCAAATACTTGTGATACACATGATTTAGCTTCAACTGCATGCGAAACAAACGAGTTAGCTTCAAATCCAAGCGAAACACATGATTTAGCTTCAAATCAATGCGAAGTAGAAGGCTTAGCATCAAATCCATGCAACAAAAATTATTTAGCTTCTTATACTTGCGATATAAGTGATATAGATTCAAATACAAGCGAAACAAACGAGTGATCTTCAAATCCAAGCGTAACACGTGATTTAAGTTCAAATCAAAGCGAAGTAGAAGATTTAGGTTCAAATCCATGCGAAACAAATGGTTTAGCTTCAAATAGTTGTGATATACATGATTTAGCTTCAACTGCACGCGAAACAAACGAGTTAGCTTCAAATCCAAGCGAAACAAATGATTTAGCTTCAAATCAATGGAAGTAGAAGATTTACCTTCAAATCCATGCGAAACGAATGGTTTAGCTTCAAATACTTGTGATATACATGATTTAGCTTCAACTGCATGCAAAACAAACGAGTTAGCTTAAAATCCAAGCGAAACAAATGATTTAGCTTCAAATCAATGCTAAACAGAAGTCTTAGCATCAAATCCATGCGAAACAAATGGTTTAGCTTCAAATACTTGTGATATACATGATTTAGCTTCAACTACATGCAAAACAAACGAGTTAGCTTCAAATCCAAGCGAAACAAATGATTTAGCTTCAAATCAATGGAAGTACAAGATTTACCTTCAAATCCATGCGAAACGAATGGTTTAGCTTCAAATACTTGTGATACACATGATTTAGCTTCAACTGCATGCGAAACAAACGAGTTAGCTTCAAATCCAAGCGAAACACATGATTAGCTTCAAATCGATGCGAAGTAGAAGATTTACCTTCAAATACATGCGAAACAAATGGTTTAGCTTCAAATACTTGTGATATACATGATCTAGCTTCAACTGCACGCGAAACAAACGAGTTAGCTTCAAATCCAAGCGAAACACATGATTTAGCTTCAAATCAATGCGAAGTAGAAGGCTTAGCATCAAATCCATGCAACACAAATTATTGAGCTTCTTATACTTGCGATATAAGCGATAAAGCTTCAAATGCAGGTGAAACAAACGAGTGAGCTTAAAATCCAAGCGTAACACATGATTTAGCTTCAAATCAATGCGAAATAGAAGGCTTAGCATTAAATCCATGCGACACAAATTATTTAGCTTCTTATACTTGCGATATAAGTGATATAGCTTCAAATGCAGGCGAAACACACGAGTGATCTTCAAATCCAAGCGTAACACATGATTTAACTTCAAATCAATACGAAGTAGAAGATTTACCTTCAAATCCAACCGAAACAAATGGTTTAGCTTCAAATACTTGTGATATACATGATTTAGCTTCAACTGCATGCAAAACAAACGAGTTAGCTTCAAATCCAAGCGAAACAAATGATTTAGCTTCAAATCAATGGAAGTAGAAGATTTACCTTCAAATCCATGCGAAACAAATGGTTTAGCTTCAAATACTTGTGATATAAATGTTTTAGCTTCAGCTGCATGCCATACAAACGAGTTAGCTTCAAATCCAAGCGAAACACATGATTTAGCTTCAAATCAATGCGAAGTAGAAGATTTACCTTCAAATCCATCCGAAACAAATGGTTTAGCTTCAAATACTTGTGATATACATGATTTAGCTTCGGCTGCATGCGAAACAAACGAGTTAGCTTCAAATCCAAGCGAAACAAATGATTTAGCTTCAAATCAATGCTAAACAGAAGGCTTAGCATCAAATCCATGCGACACAAATTATTTAGCTTCATATACTTGCGATATAAGTGATATAGCTTCAAATGCAGGCGAAAGAAACGAGTGAGCTTAAAATCCAAGCGTAACACATGATTTAGCTTCAAATCAATGCGAAATAGAAGGCTTAGCATCAAATCCATGCGACACAAATTATTTAGCATCTTATACTTGCGATATAAGTGATATAGCTTCAAATGCAGGCGAAACACACGAGTGATCTTCAAAGCCAAGCGTAACACATGATTTAACTTCAAATCAATACGAAGTAGAAGATTTACCTTCAAATCCATGCGAAACAAATGGTTTAGCTTCAAATACTTGTGATACACATGATTTAGCTTCAACTGCATGCGAAACAAACGAGTTAGCTTCAAATCCAAGCGTAACACATGATTTAACTTCAAATCAATACGAAGTAGAAGATTTACCTTCAAATCCAACCGAAACAAATGGTTTAGCTTCAAATACTTGTGATATACATGATTTAGCTTCAACTGCATGCAAAACAAACGAGTTAGCTTCAAATCCAAGCGAAACAAATGATTTAGCTTCAAATCAATGGAAGTAGAAGATTTACCTTCAAATCCATGCGAAACAAATGGTTTAGCTTCAAATACTTGTGATATAAATGTTTTAGCTTCAGCTGCATGCCATACAAACGAGTTAGCTTCAAATCCAAGCGAAACACATGATTTAGCTTCAAATCAATGCGAAGTAGAAGGCTTAGCATCAAATCGATGCAACACAAATTATTTAGCTTCTTATACTTGCGATATAAGTGATATAGCTTCAAATGCAGGTGAAACAAACGAGTGATCTTCAAATCCAAGCGTAACACATGATTTAACTTCAAATCAATGGGAAATAGAAGATTTACCTTCAAATCCATCCGAAACAAATGGTTTAGCTTCAAATACTTGTGATATACATGATTTAGCTTCGGCTGCATGCGAAACAAACGAGTTAGCTTCAAATCCAAGCGAAACAAATGATTTAGCTTCAAATCAATGCTAAACAGAAGGCTTAGCATCAAATCCATGCGACACAAATTATTTAGATTCATATACTTGCGATATAAGTGATATAGCTTCAAATGCAGGCGAAAGAAACGAGTGAGCTTAAAATCCAAGCGTAACACATGATTTAGCTTCAAATCAATGCGAAATAGAAGGCTTAGCATCAAATCCATGCGACACAAATTATTTAGCATCTTATACTTGCGATATAAGTGATATAGCTTCAAATGCAGGCGAAACACACGAGTGATCTTCAAAGCCAAGCGTAACACATGATTTAACTTCAAATCAATACGAAGTAGAAGATTTACCTTCAAATCCATGCGAAACAAATGGTTTAGCTTCAAATACTTGTGATACACATGATTTAGCTTCAACTGCATGCGAAACAAACGAGTTAGCTTCAAATCCAAGCGAAACACATGATTAGCTTCAAATCGATGCGAAGTAGAAGATTTACCTTCAAATACATGCGAAACAAATGGTTTAGCTTCAAATACTTGTGATATACATGATTTAGCTTCAACTGCACGCGAAACAAACGAGTTAGCTTCAAATCCAAGCGAAACACTTGATTTAGGTTCAAATCACTGCGAAGTAGAAGACTTAGCATCAAATCCATGCGACACAATTTATTTAGTTTCGTACACTTGCGATATAAGTGATATAGCTTCAAATGCAGGTGAAACAAACGAGTGATCTTCAAATCCAAGCGTAACACATGATTTAACTTCAGATCAATGGGAAATAGAAGATTTAGGTTCAAATCCATGCGAAACAAATGGTTTAGCTTCAAATACTTGTCATGTACATGATTTAGCTTCAACTGCATGCGAAACAAACGAGTTAGCTTCAAATCCAAGCGAAACAAATGATTTAGATTCAAATCAATGGAAGTAGAAGATTTACCTTCAAATCCATGCGAAACGAATGGTTTAGCTTCAAATACTTGTGATATACATGATTTAGCTTCAACTGCATGCAAAACAAACGAGTTAGCTTAAAATCCAAGCGAAACAAATGATTTAGCTTCAAATCAATGCTAAACAGAAGTCTTAGCATCAAATCAATGCGACACAAATTATTTAGCTTCATATACTTGCGATATAAGTGATATAGCTTCAAATGCAGGCGAAACAAACGAGTGATCTTCAAATCCAAGCGTAACACGTGATTTAACTTCAAATCAATGCGAAGTAGAAGATTTAGGTTCAAATCCATGCGAAACAAATGGTTTAGCTTCAAATACTTATGATATACATGATTTAGCTTCAGCTGCATGCGAAACAAACGAGTTAGCTTCAAATCCAAGCGAAACACATGATTTAGCTACAAATCAATGCGAAGTAGAAGACGTAGCATCAAATCCATGCAACACAAATTATTAAGCTTCTTATACTTTCGATATAAGTGATAAAGCTTCAAATTCAGGCGAAACAAACGAGTGAGCTTTAAATCCAAGCGTAACACATGATTTAAATTCAATTCAATGCGAAGTAGAAGATTTACCTTCAAATCGATGCGAAACAAATGGTTTAGCTTCAAATACTTGTGATATACATGATTTAGCTTCAACTGTATGCGAAACAAACGAGTTAGCTTCAAATCCAAGCGAAACACATGATTTAGCTTCACAATGCGAAATAGAAGGCTTAGCGTCAAATCCATGCGACACAAATTATTTAGCTTCGTATACTTGCGATATGTGATATAGCTTCAAATGCGGGTGAAACAAACGAGTGATCTTCAAATCCAAGCGTAACACATGATTTAACTTCAAATCAATGGGAAATAGAAGATTTACCTTCAAATCCATGCGAAACAAATGGTTTAGCTTCAAATACTTGTGATATACATGATTTAGCTTCGGCTGCATGCGAAACAAACGAGTTAGCTTCAAATCCAAGCGAAACACATGATTTAGCTTCAAATCAATGCGAAATAGAAGGCTTAGCATCAAATCCATGCGACACAAATTATTTAGCTTCAAATCAATGCGAAGTAGAAGGCTTAGCATCAAATCCATGCAACACAAATTATTTAGCTTCTTATACTTGCGATATAAGTGATAAAGCTTCAAATGCAGGCGAAACAAACGAGTGATCTTCAAATCCAACCGTAACACGTGATTTAACTTCAAATCAATGCGAAGTAGATGATTTACCTTCAAATCCATGCGAAACAAATGGTTTAGCTTCAAATACTTGTGATATACATGATTTAGCTTCAACTGCATGCGAAACAAACGAGTTAGGTTCAAATCCAAGCGAAACACATGATTTAGCTTCAAATCAATGCGAAGTAGAAGGCTTAGCAACAAATCCATGCAACACAAATCATTTAGCTTCTTATACTTGCGATATAAGTGATAAAGCTTCAAATGCAGGCGAAACAAACGAGTGAGCTTTAAATCCAAGCGTAACACATGATTTAACTTCAAATCAATGCGAAGTAGATGGCTTAGCATCAAATCCATGCAACACAAATTATTTAGCTTCTTATACTTGCGATATAAGTGATAAAGCATCAAATGCAGGCGAAACAAACGAGTGAGCTTTAAATCCAAGCGTAACACATGATTTAACTTCTAATCAAAGCGAAGTAGAAGGCTTAGCATCAAATCCATGCAACACAAATTATTTAGCTTCTTATACTTGCGATATAAGTGATAAAGCTTCAAATGCAGGCGAAACAAACGAGTTAGCTTCAAATCCAAGCGAAACACATGATTTAGCTTCAAATCAATGCGAAATAGAAGGCTTAGCATCAAATCCATGCGACACAAATTAATTAGCTTCCTATACTTGCAATATAAGTGATATAGCTTCAAATGCAGGTGAAACAAACGAGTGATCTTCAAATCCGAGCGTAACACTTGATTTAACTTCAAATCAATGGGAAGTAGATGATTTACCTTCAAATCCATGCGAAACAAATGGTTTAGCTTCAAATACTTTTGATATACATGATTTAGCTTCAGCTTCATGCGAAACAAACGAGTTAGCTTCAAATCCAAGCGAAACACATGATTTAGCTTCAAATCAATGCGAAGTAGAAGGCTTAGCATCAAATCCATGAAACAAAAATTATTTAGCTTCTTATACTTGCGATATAAGTGATATAGATTCAAATGCAGGCGAAACAAACGAGTGATCTTCAAATCCAAGCGTAACACGTGATTTAACTTCAAATCAATGCGAAGTAGAAGATTTAGGTTCAAATCCATGCGAAACAAATGGTCTAGCTTCAAATACTTGTGATATACATGATTTAGCTTCAACTGCATGCAAAACAAACGAGTTAGCTTCAAATCCAAGCGAAACACATGATTTAGCTTCAAATCAATGCGAAATAGAAGGCTTAGCATCAAATCCATGCGACACAAATTATTTAGCTTCGTATACTTGCAATATAAGTGATATAGCTTCAAATGCAGGTGAAACAAACGAGTGATCATCAAATCCGAGCGTAACACTTGATTTAACTTCAAATCAATGGGAAGTAGATGATTTACCTTCAAATCCATGCGATACAAATGGTTTAGCTTCAAATACTTTTGATATACATGATTTAGCTTCAGCTTCATGCGAAACAAACGAGTTAGCTTCAAATCCAAGCGAAACACATGATTTAGCTTCAAATCAATGCGAAGTAGAAGGCTTAGCATCAAATCCATGCAACACAAATTATTTAGCTTCTTACACTTGCGATATAAGTGATAAAGCTCCAAATGCAGGCGAAACAAACGAGTGACTTTCAAATCCAAGCGAAACACATGATTTAGCTTCAAATCAATGGGAAGTAGAAGGCTTAGCATCATCTCCATGCAACACAAATTATTTAGCTTCTTATACTTGCGATATAAGTGATAAAGCTTCAAATGCAGGCGAAACAAACGAGTGAGCTTTAAATCCAAGCGTAACACATGATTTAACTTCAAATCAATGCGAAGTAGAAGGCTTAGCATCAAATCCATGCAACACAAATTATTTAGCTTCTTATACTTGCGATATAAGTGATAAAGCATCAAATGCAGGCGAAACAAACGAGTGAGCTTTAAATCCAAGCGTAACACATGATTTAACTTCTAATCAAAGCGAAGTAGAAGATTTACATTCAAATCCATGCCAAACAAATGGTTTAGCTTCAAATACTTGTGATATACATGATTTAGCTTCAACTGCATGCGAAACAAACGAGTTAGCTTCAAATCAAAGCGAAATACATGATTTAGCTTCAAATCAATGCGAAGTAGAAGGCTTAGCATCAAATCCATGCAACACAAATTATTAAGCTTCTTATACTTGCGATATAAGTGATAAAGCTTCAAATTCTGGCGAAACAAACGAGTGAACTTTAAATCCAAGCGTAACACATGATTTAAATTCAAATCAATGCGAAGTAGAAGATTTACCTTCAAATCCATGCGAAACAAATGGTTTAGCTTCAAATACTTGTGATATACATGATTTAGCTTCAGCTGCATGCGAAACAAACGAGTTAGCTTCAAATCCAAGCGAAACACATGACTTAGCTTCAAATCATTCCGAAATAGAAGGCTTAGCATCAAATCCATGCGACACAAATTATTTAGCTTCGTATACTTGCAATATAAGTGATATAGCTTCAAATGCAGGTGAAACAAACGAGTGATCTTCAAATCCAAGCGTAACACTTGATTTAACTTCAAATCAATGGGAAGTAGAAGATTTACCTTCAAATCCATGCGAAACAAATGGTTTAGCTTCAAATACTTGTGATACACATGATTTAGCTTCGGCTGCATGCGAAACAAACGAGTTAGCTTCAAATCCAAGCGAAACACATGATTTAGCTTCAAATCAATGCGAAATAGAAGGCTTAGCATCAAATCCATGCGACACAAATTATTTAGCTTCGTATACTTGCAATATAAGTGATATAGCTTCAAATGCAGGTGAAACAAGCCAGTGATCTTCAAATCCAAACGTAACACTTGATTTAACTTCAAATCAATGGGAAGTAGAAGATTTACCTTCAAATCCATGCGAAACAAATGGTTTAGCTTCAAATACTTGTGATATACATGATTTAGCTTCAACTGCATGCGAAACAAACGAGTTAGCTTCAAATCCAAGCGAAACACATGATTTAGCTTCAAATCAATGCGAAGTAGAAGGCTTAGCATCAAATCCATGCAACACAAATTATTTAGCTTCTTATACTTGCGATATAAGTGATAACGCTTCAAATGCAGGTGAAACAGACGAGTGAGCTTTAAATCCAAGCGTAACACATGATTTAACTTCAAATCAATGCGAAGTAGAAGATTTAGGTTCAAATCCTTGCGAAATAAATGGTTTAGCTTCAAATACTTGTGATATACATGATTTAGTTTCAACTGCATGCGAAACAAACGAGTTAGCTTCAAATCCAAGCGAAACACATGATTTAGCTTCAAATCAATGCGAAGTAGAAGGCTTAGCATCAAATCCATGCGACACAATTTATTTAGCTTCGTACACTTGCGATATAAGTGATATAGCTTCAAATGCAGGTGAAAAAAACGAGTGATCTTCAAATCCAAGCGAAACACATGATTTAGCTTCAAATCAATGCGAAGTAGAAGGCTTAGTATCATATCCATGCAACACAAATTATTTAGCTTCTTATACTTGCGATATAAGTGATAAAGCTTCAAATGCAGGTGAAACAAAGGAGTGAGCTTTAAATCCAAGCGTAACACATGATTTAACTTCAAATCAATGCGAAGTAGACGATTTAGGTTCAAATCCATGCGAAACAAATTGTTTAGCTTCAAATACTTGTGATATACATGATTTAGTTTCAACTGCATGCGAAACAAACGAGTTAGCTTCAAATCCAAGCGAAACACATGATTTAGCTTCAAATCCAAGCGAAACACGTGGTTTAACTTGAAATCAATGCGAAATAGAAGGCTTAGCATCAAATCCATGCGACACAAATTATTTAGCTTCGTATACTTGCAATATAAGTGATATAGCTTCAAATGCAGGTGAAACAAACCAGTGATCTTCAACTCCAAACGTAACACTTGATTTAACTTCAAATCAATGGGAAGTAGAAGATTTCCCTTCAAATCCATGCGAAACAAATGGTATAGCTTCAAATACTTGTGATATACATGATTTAACTTCAACTGCATGCGGAACAAACGAGTTAGCTTCAAATCCAAGCGAAACACATGATTTAGCTTCAAATCAATGCGAAGTAGAAGGCTTAGCATCATATCCATGCAACACAAATTATTTAGCTTCTTATACTTGCGATATAAGTGATAAAGCTTCAAATGCAGGTGAAACAAACGAGTGAGCTTTAAATCCAAGCGTAACACATGATTTAACTTCAAATCAATGCGAAGTAGAAGATTTAGGTTCAAATCCATGCGAAACAAATTGTTTAGCTTCAAATACTTGTGATATACATGATTTAGTTTCAACTGCATGCGAAACAAACGAGTTAGCTTCCAATCCAAGCGAAACACATGATTTAGCTTCAAATCCAAGCGAAACACATGGTTTAACTTGAAATCAATGCGAAATAGAAGGCTTAGCATCAAATCCATGCGACACAAATTATTTAGCTTCGTATACTTGCGATATAAGTGATAAAGCTTCAAATGCAGGCGAAACAAACGAGTGAGCTTTAAATCCAAGCGTAACACATGATTTAACTTCAAATCAAAGCGAAGTAGAAGATTTACCTTCAAATCCATGCGCAACAAATGGTTTAGCTTCAAATACTTGTGATATACATGATTTAGCTTCAACTGCATGCGAAACAAACGAGTTAGCTTCAAATCAAAGCGAAATACATGATTTAGCTTCAAATCAATGCGAAGTAGAAGGCTTAGCATCAAATCCATGCAACACAAATTATTAAGCTTCTTATACTTGCGATATAAGTGATAAAGCTTCAAATTCTGGCGAAACAAACGAGTGAACTTTAAATCCAAGCGTAACACATGATTTAAATTCAAATCAATGCGAAGTAGAAGATTTACCTTCAAATCCATGCGAAACAAATGGTTTAGCTTCAAATACTTGTGATATACATGGTTTAGCTTCAGCTGCATGCGAAACAAACGAGTTAGCTTCAAATCCAAGCGTAACACATGATTTAGCTTCAAATCATTCCGAAATAGAAGGCTTAGCATCAAATCCATGCGACACAAATTATTTAGCTTCGTATACTTGCAATATAAGTGATATAGCTTCAAATGCAGGTGAAACAAACGAGTGATCTTCAAATCCAAGCGTAACACTTGATTTAACTTCAAATCAATGGGAAGTAGAAGATTTACCTTCAAATCCATGCGAAACAAATGGTTTAGCTTCAAATACTTGTGATACACATGATTTAGCTTCGGCTGCATGCGAAACAAACGAGTTAGCTTCAAATCCAAGCGAAACACATGATTTAGCTTCAAATCAATGCGAAATAGAAGGCTTAGCATCAAATCCATGCGACACAAATTATTTAGCTTCGTATACTTGCAATATAAGTGATATAGCTTCAAATGCAGGTGAAACAAGCCAGTGATCTTCAAATCCAAACGTAACACTTGATCTAACTTCAAATCAATGGGAAGTAGAAGATTTACCTTCAAATCCATGCGAAACAAATGGTTTAGCTTCAAATACTTGTGATATACATGATTTAGCTTCAACTGCATGCGAAACAAACGAGTTAGCTTCAAATCCAAGCGAAACACATGATTTAGCTTCAAATCAATGCGAAGTAGAAGGCTTAGCATCAAATCCATGCAACACAAATTATTTAGCTTCTTATACTTGCGATATAAGTGATAAAGCTTCAAATGCAGGTGAAACAGACGAGTGAGCTTTAAATCCAAGCGTAACACATGATTTAACTTCAAATCAATGCGAAGTAGAAGATTTAGGTTCAAATCCTTGCGAAATAAATGGTTTAGCTTCAAATACTTGTGATATACATGATTTAGTTTCAACTGCATGCGAAACAAACGAGTTAGCTTCAAATCCAAGCGAAACACATGATTTAGCTTCAAATCAATGCGAAGTAGAAGGCTTAGCATCAAATCCATGCGACACAATTTATTTAGCTTCGTACACTTGCGATATAAGTGATATAGCTTCAAATGCAGGTGAAAAAAACGAGTGATCTTCAAATCCAAGCGAAACACATGATTTAGCTTCAAATCAATGCGAAGTAGAAGGCTTAGCATCATATCCATGCAACACAAATTATTTAGCTTCTTATACTTGCGATATAAGTGATAAAGCTTCAAATGCAGGTGAAACAAACGAGTGAGCTTTAAATCCAAGCGTAACACATGATTTAACTTCAAATCAATGCGAAGTAGAAGATTTAGGTTCAAATCCATGCGAAACAAATTGTTTAGCTTCAAATACTTGTGATATACATGATTTAGTTTCAACTGCATGCGAAACAAACGAGTTAGCTTCAAATCCAGGCGAAACACATGATTTAGCTTCAAATCCAAGCGAAACACATGGTTTAACTTGAAATCAATGCGAAATAGAAGGCTTAGCATCAAATCCATGCGACACAAATTATTTAGCTTCGTATACTTGCAATATAAGTGATATAGCTTCAAATGCAGGTGAAACAAACCAGTGATCTTCAAATCCAAACGTAACACTTGATTTAACTTCAAATCAATGGGAAGTAGAAGATTTCCCTTCAAATCCATGCGAAACAAATGGTTTAGCTTCAAATACTTGTGATATACATGATTTAGCTTCAACTGCATGCGAAACAAACGAGTTAGCTTCAAATCCAAGCGAAACACATGATTTAGCTTCAAATCAATGCGAAGTAGAAGGCTTAGCATCATATCCATGCAACACAAATTATTTAGCTTCTTATACTAGCGATATAAGTGATAAAGCTTCAAATGCAGGTGAAACAAACGAGTGAGCTTTAAATCCAAGCGTAACACATGATTTAACTTCAAATCAATGCGAAGTAGAAGATTTAGGTTCAAATCCATGCGAAACAAATTGTTTAGCTTCAAATACTTGTGATATACATGATTTAGTTTCAACTGCATGCGAAACAAACGAGTTAGCTTCAAATCCAAGCGAAACACATGATTTAGCTTCAAATCCAAGCGAAACACATGGTTTAACTTGAAATCAATGCGAAATAGAAGGCTTAGCATCAAATCCATGCGACACAAATTATTTAGCTTCTTATACTTGCGATATAAGTGATATAGCTTCAAATTCTGGCTAAACAAACGTGTGAGCTTTAAATCCAAGCGTAACACATGATTTAAATTCAAATCAATGCGAAGTAGAAGATTTACCTTCAAATCCATGCCAAACAAATGGTTTAGCTTCAAATACTTGTGATATACATGATTTAGCTTCAGCTGCATGCGAAACAAACGAGTTAGCTTCAAATCCAAGCGAAACACATGATTTAGCTTCAAATCATTCCGAAATAGAAGGCTTAGCATCAAATCCATGCGACACAAATTATTTAGCTTCGTATACTTGCAATATAAGTGATATAGCTTCAAATGCAGGTGAAACAAACCAGTGATCTTCAAATCCAAACGTAACACTTGATTTAACTTCAAATCAATGGGAAGTAGAAGATTTCCCTTCAAATCCATGCGAAACAAATGGTTTAGCTTCAAATACTTGTGATATACATGATTTAGCTTCAACTGCATGCGAAACAAACGAGTTAGCTTCAAATCAAAGCGAAATACATGATTTAGCTTCAAATCAATGCGAAGTAGAAGGCTTAGCATCAAATCCATGCAACACAAATTATTTAGCTTCTTACACTTGCGATATAAGTGATAAAGCTTCAAATGCAGGCGAAACAAACGAGTGAGCTTCAAATCCAAGCGAAACACATGATTTAGCTTCAAATCAATGCGAAGTAGAAGGCTTAGCATCAAATCCATGCAACACAAATTATTTAGCTTCTTATACTTGCGATATAAGTGATAAAGCTTCAAATGCAGGCGAAACAAACGAGTGAGCTTTAAATCCAAGCGTAACACATGATTTAACTTCAAATCAATGCGAAGTAGAAGATTTAGGTTCAAATCCATGCGAAACAAATGGTTTAGCTTCAAATACTTGTGATATACATGATTTAGCTTCAACTGCATGCGAAACAAACGAGTTAGCTTCAAATCCAAGCGAAACACATGATTTAGCTTCAAATCATTCCGAAATAGAAGGCTTAGCATCAAATCCATGCGACACAAATTATTTAGCTTCGTATACTTGCAATATAAGTGATATAGCTTCAAATGCAGGTGAAACAAACCAGTGATCTTCAAATCCAAACGTAACACTTGATTTAACTTCAAATCAATGGGAAGTAGAAGATTTCCCTTCAAATCCATGCGAAACAAATGGTTTAGCTTCAAATACTTGTGATATACATGATTTAGCTTCAACTGCATGCGAAACAAACGAGTTAGCTTCAAATCCAAGCGAAACACATGATTTAGCTTCAAATCAATGCGAAGTAGAAGGCTTAGAATCAAATCCATGCAACACAAATCATTTAGCTTCTTATACTTGCGATATAAGTGATAAAGCTTCAAATGCAGGCGAAACAAACGAGTGAGCTTTAAATCCAAGCGTAACACATGATTTAGCTTCAAATCAATGCGAAGTAGAAGGCTTAGCATCATATCCATGCAACACAAATTATTTAGCTTCTTATACTTGCGATATAAGTGATAAAGCTTCAAATGCAGGTGAAACAAACGAGTGAGCTTTAAATCCAAGCGTAACACATGATTTAACTTCTAATCAAAGCGAAGTAGAAGATTTACCTTCAAATCCATGCGAAACAAATGGTTTAGCTTCAAATACTTGTGATATACATGATTTAGCTTCAACTGCATGCGAAACAAACGAGTTAGCTTCAAATCAAAGCGAAATACATGATTTAGCTTCAAATCAATGCGAAGTAGAAGGCTTAGCATCAAATCCATGCAACACAAATTATTAAGCTTCTTATACTTGCGATATAAGTGATAAAGCTTCAAATTCTGGCGAAACAAACGAGTGAGCTTTAATTCCAAGCGTAACACATGATTTAAATTCAAATCAATGCGAAGTAGAAGATTTACCTTCAAATCCATGCGAAACAAATGGTTTAGCTTCAAATACTTGTGATATACATGATTTAGCTTCAGCTGCATGCGAAACAAACGAGTTAGCTTCAAATCCAAGCGAAACACATGATTTAGCTTCAAATCATTCCGAAATAGAAGGCTTAGCATCAAATCCATGCGACACAAATTATTTAGCTTCGTATACTTGCAATATAAGTGATATAGCTTCAAATGCAGGTGAAACAAACGAGTGATCTTCAAATCCAAGCGTAACACTTGATTTAACTTCAAATCAATGGGAAGTAGAAGATTTACCTTCAAATCCATGCGAAACAAATGGTTTAGCTTCAAATACTTGTGATACACCTGATTTAGCTTCGGCTGCATGCGAAACAAACGAGTGAGCTTTAAATCCAAGCGTAACACATGATTTAACTTCTAATCAAAGCGAAGTAGAAGATTTACCTTCAAATCCATGCGAAACAAATGGTTTAGCTTCAAATACTTGTGATATACATGATTTAGCTTCAACTGCATGCGGAACAGACGAGTTAGCTTCAAATCCAAGCGAAACACATGATTTAGCTTCAAATCCAAGCGAAACACATGGTTTAACTTGAAATCAATGCGAAATAGAAGGCTTAGCATCAAATCCATGCGACACAAATTATTTAGCTTCGTATACTTGCAATATAAGTGATATAGCTTCAAATGCAGGTGAAACAAACCAGTGATCTTCAAATCCAAACGTAACACTTGATTTAACTTCAAATCAATGGGAAGTAGAAGATTTCCCTTCAAATCCATGCGAAACAAATGGTTTAGCTTCAAATACATGTGATATACATGATTTAGCTTCAACTGCATGCGAAACAAACGAGTTAGCTTCAAATCAAAGCGAAATACATGATTTAGCTTCAAATCAATGCGAAGTAGAAGGCTTAGCATCATATCCATGCAACACAAATTATTAAGCTTCTTATACTTGCGATATAAGTGATAAAGCTTCAAATTCTGGCGAAACAAACGAGTGAGCTTTAATTCCAAGCGTAACACATGATTTAAATTCAAATCAATGCGAAGTAGAAGATTTACCTTCAAATCCATGCGAAACAAATGGTTTAGCTTCAAATACTTGTGATATACATGATTTAGCTTCAGCTGCATGCGAAACAAACGAGTTAGCTTCAAATCCAAGCGAAACACATGATTTAGCTTCAAATCCAAGCGAAACACATGGTTTAACTTGAAATCAATGCGAAATAGAAGGCTTAGCATCAAATCCATGCGACACAAATTATTTAGCTTCTTATACTTGCGATATAAGTGATATAGCTTCAAATTCTGGCTAAACAAACGTGTGAGCTTTAAATCCAAGGGTAACACATGATTTAAATTCAAATCAATGCGAAGTAGAAGATTTACCTTCAAATCCATGCCAAACAAATGGTTTAGCTTCAAATACTTGTGATATACATGATTTAGCTTCAGCTGCATGCGAAACAAACGAGTTAGCTTCAAATCCAAGCGAAACACATGATTTAGCTTCAAATCATTCCGAAATAGAAGGCTTAGCATCAAATCCATGCGACACAAATTATTTAGCTTCGTATACTTGCAATATAAGTGATATAGCTTCAAATGCAGGTGAAACAAACCAGTGATCTTCAAATCCAAACGTAACACTTGATTTAACTTCAAATCAATGGGAAGTAGAAGATTTCCCTTCAAATCCATGCGAAACAAATGGTTTAGCTTCAAATACTTGTGATATACATGATTTAGCTTCAACTGCATGCGAAACAAACGAGTTAGCTTCAAATCAAAGCGAAATACATGATTTAGCTTCAAATCAATGCGAAGTAGAAGGCTTAGCATCAAATCCATGCAACACAAATTATTTAGCTTCTTACACTTGCGATATAAGTGATAAAGCTTCAAATGCAGGCGAAACAAACGAGTGAGCTTCAAATCCAAGCGAAACACATGATTTAGCTTCAAATCAATGCGAAGTAGAAGGCTTAGCATCAAATCCATGCAACACAAATTATTTAGCTTCTTATACTTGCGATATAAGTGATAAAGCTTCAAATGCAGGCGAAACAAACGAGTGAGCTTTAAATCCAAGCGTAACACATGATTTAACTTCAAATCAATGCGAAGTAGAAGATTTAGGTTCAAATCCATGCGAAACAAATGGTTTAGCTTCAAATACTTGTGATATACATGATTTAGATTCAACTGCATGCGAAACAAACGAGTTAGCTTCAAATCCAAGCGTAACACATGATTTAGCTTCAAATCATTCCGAAATAGAAGGCTTAGCATCAAATCCATGCGACACAAATTATTTAGCTTCGTATACTTGCAATATAAGTGATATAGCTTCAAATGCAGGTGAAACAAACGAGTGATCTTCAAATCCAAGCGTAACACTTGATTTAACTTCAAATCAATGGGAAGTAGAAGATTTACCTTCAAATCCATGCGAAACAAATGGTTTAGCTTCAAATACTTGTGATACACATGATTTAGCTTCGGCTGCATGCGAAACAAACGAGTTAGCTTCAAATCCAAGCGAAACACATGATTTAGCTTCAAATCAATGCGAAATAGAAGGCTTAGCATCAAATCCATGCGACACAAATTATTTAGCTTCGTATACTTGCAATATAAGTGATATAGCTTCAAATGCAGGTGAAACAAGCCAGTGATCTTCAAATCCAAACGTAACACTTGATCTAACTTCAAATCAATGGGAAGTAGAAGATTTACCTTCAAATCCATGCGAAACAAATGGTTTAGCTTCAAATACTTGTGATATACATGATTTAGCTTCAACTGCATGCGAAACAAACGAGTTAGCTTCAAATCCAAGCGAAACACATGATTTAGCTTCAAATCAATGCGAAGTAGAAGGCTTAGCATCAAATCCATGCAACACAAATTATTTAGCTTCTTATACTTGCGATATAAGTGATAAAGCTTCAAATGCAGGTGAAACAGACGAGTGAGCTTTAAATCCAAGCGTAACACATGATTTAACTTCAAATCAATGCGAAGTAGAAGATTTAGGTTCAAATCCTTGCGAAATAAATGGTTTAGCTTCAAATACTTGTGATATACATGATTTAGTTTCAACTGCATGCGAAACAAACGAGTTAGCTTCAAATCCAAGCGAAACACATGATTTAGCTTCAAATCAATGCGAAGTAGAAGGCTTAGCATCAAATCCATGCGACACAATTTATTTAGCTTCGTACACTTGCGATATAAGTGATATAGCTTCAAATGCAGGTGAAAAAAACGAGTGATCTTCAAATCCAAGCGAAACACATGATTTAGCTTCAAATCAATGCGAAGTAGAAGGCTTAGCATCATATCCATGCAACACAAATTATTTAGCTTCTTATACTTGCGATATAAGTGATAAAGCTTCAAATGCAGGTGAAACAAACGAGTGAGCTTTAAATCCAAGCGTAACACATGATTTAACTTCAAATCAATGCGAAGTAGAAGATTTAGGTTCAAATCCATGCGAAACAAATTGTTTAGCTTCAAATACTTGTGATATACATGATTTAGTTTCAACTGCATGCGAAACAAACGAGTTAGCTTCAAATCCAGGCGAAACACATGATTTAGCTTCAAATCCAAGCGAAACACATGGTTTAACTTGAAATCAATGCGAAATAGAAGGCTTAGCATCAAATCCATGCGACACAAATTATTTAGCTTCGTATACTTGCAATATAAGTGATATAGCTTCAAATGCAGGTGAAACAAACCAGTGATCTTCAAATCCAAACGTAACACTTGATTTAACTTCAAATCAATGGGAAGTAGAAGATTTCCCTTCAAATCCATGCGAAACAAATGGTTTAGCTTCAAATACTTGTGATATACATGATTTAGCTTCAACTGCATGCGAAACAAACGAGTTAGCTTCAAATCCAAGCGAAACACATGATTTAGCTTCAAATCAATGCGAAGTAGAAGGCTTAGCATCATATCCATGCAACACAAATTATTTAGCTTCTTATACTAGCGATATAAGTGATAAAGCTTCAAATGCAGGTGAAACAAACGAGTGAGCTTTAAATCCAAGCGTAACACATGATTTAACTTCAAATCAATGCGAAGTAGAAGATTTAGGTTCAAATCCATGCGAAACAAATTGTTTAGCTTCAAATACTTGTGATATACATGATTTAGTTTCAACTGCATGCGAAACAAACGAGTTAGCTTCAAATCCAAGCGAAACACATGATTTAGCTTCAAATCCAAGCGAAACACATGGTTTAACTTGAAATCAATGCGAAATAGAAGGCTTAGCATCAAATCCATGCGACACAAATTATTTAGCTTCTTATACTTGCGATATAAGTGATATAGCTTCAAATTCTGGCTAAACAAACGTGTGAGCTTTAAATCCAAGCGTAACACATGATTTAAATTCAAATCAATGCGAAGTAGAAGATTTACCTTCAAATCCATGCCAAACAAATGGTTTAGCTTCAAATACTTGTGATATACATGATTTAGCTTCAGCTGCATGCGAAACAAACGAGTTAGCTTCAAATCCAAGCGAAACACATGATTTAGCTTCAAATCATTCCGAAATAGAAGGCTTAGCATCAAATCCATGCGACACAAATTATTTAGCTTCGTATACTTGCAATATAAGTGATATAGCTTCAAATGCAGGTGAAACAAACCAGTGATCTTCAAATCCAAACGTAACACTTGATTTAACTTCAAATCAATGGGAAGTAGAAGATTTCCCTTCAAATCCATGCGAAACAAATGGTTTAGCTTCAAATACTTGTGATATACATGATTTAGCTTCAACTGCATGCGAAACAAACGAGTTAGCTTCAAATCAAAGCGAAATACATGATTTAGCTTCAAATCAATGCGAAGTAGAAGGCTTAGCATCAAATCCATGCAACACAAATTATTTAGCTTCTTACACTTGCGATATAAGTGATAAAGCTTCAAATGCAGGCGAAACAAACGAGTGAGCTTCAAATCCAAGCGAAACACATGATTTAGCTTCAAATCAATGCGAAGTAGAAGGCTTAGCATCAAATCCATGCAACACAAATTATTTAGCTTCTTATACTTGCGATATAAGTGATAAAGCTTCAAATGCAGGCGAAACAAACGAGTGAGCTTTAAATCCAAGCGTAACACATGATTTAACTTCAAATCAATGCGAAGTAGAAGATTTAGGTTCAAATCCATGCGAAACAAATGGTTTAGCTTCAAATACTTGTGATATACATGATTTAGCTTCAACTGCATGCGAAACAAACGAGTTAGCTTCAAATCCAAGCGAAACACATGATTTAGCTTCAAATCATTCCGAAATAGAAGGCTTAGCATCAAATCCATGCGACACAAATTATTTAGCTTCGTATACTTGCAATATAAGTGATATAGCTTCAAATGCAGGTGAAACAAACCAGTGATCTTCAAATCCAAACGTAACACTTGATTTAACTTCAAATCAATGGGAAGTAGAAGATTTCCCTTCAAATCCATGCGAAACAAATGGTTTAGCTTCAAATACTTGTGATATACATGATTTAGCTTCAACTGCATGCGAAACAAACGAGTTAGCTTCAAATCCAAGCGAAACACATGATTTAGCTTCAAATCAATGCGAAGTAGAAGGCTTAGAATCAAATCCATGCAACACAAATCATTTAGCTTCTTATACTTGCGATATAAGTGATAAAGCTTCAAATGCAGGCGAAACAAACGAGTGAGCTTTAAATCCAAGCGTAACACATGATTTAGCTTCAAATCAATGCGAAGTAGAAGGCTTAGCATCATATCCATGCAACACAAATTATTTAGCTTCTTATACTTGCGATATAAGTGATAAAGCTTCAAATGCAGGTGAAACAAACGAGTGAGCTTTAAATCCAAGCGTAACACATGATTTAACTTCTAATCAAAGCGAAGTAGAAGATTTACCTTCAAATCCATGCGAAACAAATGGTTTAGCTTCAAATACTTGTGATATACATGATTTAGCTTCAACTGCATGCGAAACAAACGAGTTAGCTTCAAATCAAAGCGAAATACATGATTTAGCTTCAAATCAATGCGAAGTAGAAGGCTTAGCATCAAATCCATGCAACACAAATTATTAAGCTTCTTATACTTGCGATATAAGTGATAAAGCTTCAAATTCTGGCGAAACAAACGAGTGAGCTTTAATTCCAAGCGTAACACATGATTTAAATTCAAATCAATGCGAAGTAGAAGATTTACCTTCAAATCCATGCGAAACAAATGGTTTAGCTTCAAATACTTGTGATATACATGATTTAGCTTCAGCTGCATGCGAAACAAACGAGTTAGCTTCAAATCCAAGCGAAACACATGATTTAGCTTCAAATCATTCCGAAATAGAAGGCTTAGCATCAAATCCATGCGACACAAATTATTTAGCTTCGTATACTTGCAATATAAGTGATATAGCTTCAAATGCAGGTGAAACAAACGAGTGATCTTCAAATCCAAGCGTAACACTTGATTTAACTTCAAATCAATGGGAAGTAGAAGATTTACCTTCAAATCCATGCGAAACAAATGGTTTAGCTTCAAATACTTGTGATACACCTGATTTAGCTTCGGCTGCATGCGAAACAAACGAGTGAGCTTTAAATCCAAGCGTAACACATGATTTAACTTCTAATCAAAGCGAAGTAGAAGATTTACCTTCAAATCCATGCGAAACAAATGGTTTAGCTTCAAATACTTGTGATATACATGATTTAGCTTCAACTGCATGCGGAACAGACGAGTTAGCTTCAAATCCAAGCGAAACACATGATTTAGCTTCAAATCCAAGCGAAACACATGGTTTAACTTGAAATCAATGCGAAATAGAAGGCTTAGCATCAAATCCATGCGACACAAATTATTTAGCTTCGTATACTTGCAATATAAGTGATATAGCTTCAAATGCAGGTGAAACAAACCAGTGATCTTCAAATCCAAACGTAACACTTGATTTAACTTCAAATCAATGGGAAGTAGAAGATTTCCCTTCAAATCCATGCGAAACAAATGGTTTAGCTTCAAATACTTGTGATATACATGATTTAGCTTCAACTGCATGCGAAACAAACGAGTTAGCTTCAAATCAAAGCGAAATACATGATTTAGCTTCAAATCAATGCGAAGTAGAAGGCTTAGCATCATATCCATGCAACACAAATTATTAAGCTTCTTATACTTGCGATATAAGTGATAAAGCTTCAAATTCTGGCGAAACAAACGAGTGAGCTTTAATTCCAAGCGTAACACATGATTTAAATTCAAATCAATGCGAAGTAGAAGATTTACCTTCAAATCCATGCGAAACAAATGGTTTAGCTTCAAATACTTGTGATATACATGATTTAGCTTCAGCTGCATGCGAAACAAACGAGTTAGCTTCAAATCCAAGCGAAACACATGATTTAGCTTCAAATCATTCCGAAATAGAAGGCTTAGCATCAAATCCATGCGACACAAATTATTTAGCTTCGTATACTTGCAATATAAGTGATATAGCTTCAAATGCAGGTGAAACAAACGAGTGATCTTCAAATCCAAGCGTAACACTTGATTTAACTTCAAATCAATGGGAAGTAGAAGATTTACCTTCAAATCCATGCGAAACAAATGGTTTAGCTTCAAATACTTGTGATACACCTGATTTAGCTTCGGCTGCATGCGAAACAAACGAGTGAGCTTTAAATCCAAGCGTAACACATGATTTAACTTCTAATCAAAGCGAAGTAGAAGATTTACCTTCAAATCCATGCGAAACAAATGGTTTAGCTTCAAATACTTGTGATATACATGATTTAGCTTCAACTGCATGCGAAACAAACGAGTTAGCTTCAAATCCAAGCGAAACACATGATTTAGCTTCAAATCCAAGCGAAACACATGGTTTAACTTGAAATCAATGCGAAATAGAAGGCTTAGCATCAAATCCATGCGACACAAATTATTTAGCTTCGTATACTTGCAATATAAGTGATATAGCTTCAAATGCAGGTGAAACAAACCAGTGATCTTCAAATCCAAACGTAACACTTGATTTAACTTCAAATCAATGGGAAGTAGAAGATTTCCCTTCAAATCCATGCGAAACAAATGGTTTAGCTTCAAATACTTGTGATATACATGATTTAGCTTCAACTGCATGCGAAACAAACGAGTTAGCTTCAAATCCAAGCGAAACACATGATTTAGCTTCAAATCAATGCGAAGTAGAAGGCTTCGCATCATATCCATGCAACACAAATTATTTAGCTTCTTATACTAGCGATATAAGTGATAAAGCTTCAAATGCAGGTGAAACAAACGAGTGAGCTTTAAATCCAAGCGTAACACATGATTTAACTTCAAATCAATGCGAAGTAGAAGATTTAGGTTCAAATCCATGCGAAACAAATTGTTTAGCTTCAAATACTTGTGATATACATGATTTAGTTTCAACTGCATGCGAAACAAACGAGTTAGCTTCAAATCCAAGCGAAACACATGATTTAGCTTCAAATCCAAGCGAAACACATGGTTTAACTTGAAATCAATGCGAAATAGAAGGCTTAGCATCAAATCCATGCGACACAAATTATTTAGCTTCGTATACTTGCAATATAAGTGATATAGCTTCAAATTCTGGCGAAACAAACGAGTGAGCTTTAAATCCAAGCGTAACACATGATTTAAATTCAAATCAATGCGAAGTAGAAGATTTACCTTCAAATCCATGCCAAACAAATGGTTTAGCTTCAAATACTTGTGATATAGATGATTTAGCTTCAGCTGCATGCGAAACAAACGAGTTAGCTTCAAATCCAAGCGAAACACATGATTTAGCTTCAAATCATTCCGAAATAGAAGGCTTAGCATCAAATCCATGCGACACAAATTATTTAGCTTCGTATACTTGCAATATAAGTGATATAGCTTCAAATGCAGGTGAAACAAACCAGTGATCTTCAAATCCAAACGTAACACTTGATTTAACTTCAAATCAATGGGAAGTAGAAGATTTCCCTTCAAATCCATGCGAAACAAATGGTTTAGCTTCAAATACTTGTGATATACATGATTTAGCTTCAACTGCATGCGAAACAAACGAGTTAGCTTCAAATCAAAGCGAAATACATGATTTAGCTTCAAATCAATGCGAAGTAGAAGGCTTAGCATCAAATCCATGCAACACAAATTATTAAGCTTCTTATACTTGCGATATAAGTGATAAAGCTTCAAATTCTGGCGAAACAAACGAGTGAGTTTTAATTCCAAGCGTAACACATGATTTAAATTCAAATCAATGCGAAGTAGAAGATTTACCTTCAAATCCATGCGAAACAAATGGTTTAGCTTCAAATACTTGTGATATACATGATTTAGCTTCAGCTGCATGCGAAACAAACGAGTTAGCTTCAAATCCAAGCGAAACACATGATTTAGCTTCAAATCATTCCGAAATAGAAGGCTTAGCATCAAATCCATGCGACACAAATTATTTAGCTTCGTATACTTGCAATATAAGTGATATAGCTTCAAATGCAGGTGAAACAAACGAGTGATCTTCAAATCCAAGCGTAACACTTGATTTAACTTCAAATCAATGGGAAGTAGAAGATTTACCTTGAAATCCATGCGAAACAAATGGTTTAGCTTCAAATACTTGTGATACACCTGATTTAGCTTCGGCTGCATGCGAAACAAACGAGTTAGCTTCAAATCCAAGCGAAACACATGATTTAGCTTCAAATCAATGCGAAGTAGAAGGCTTAGCATCAAATCCAAGCAACACAAATTATTTAGCTTCTTATACTTGCGATATAAGTGATAAAGCTTCAAATGCAGGTGAAACAGACGAGTGAGCTTTAAATCCAAGCGTAACACATGATTTAACTTCAAATCAATGCGAAGTAGAAGGCTTAGCATCAAATCCATGCAACGCAAATTATTTAGCTTCTTATACTTGCGATATAAGTGATAAAGCATCAAATGCAGGCGAAACAAACGAGTGAGCTTTAAATCCAAGCGTAACACATGATTTAACTTCTAATCAAAGCGAAGTAGAAGATTTACCTTCAAATCCATGCGAAACAAATGGTTTAGCTTCAAATACTTGTGATATACATGATTTAGCTTCAACTGCATGCGAAACAAACGAGTTAGCTTCAAATCAAAGCGAAATACATGATTTAGCTTCAAATCAATGCGAAGTAGAAGGCTTAGCATCAAATCCATGCAACACAAATTATTAAGCTTCTTATACTTGCGATATAAGTGATAAAGCTTCAAATTCTGGCGAAACAAACGAGTGAGCTTTAATTCCAAGCGTAACACATGATTTAAATTCAAATCAATGCGAAGTAGAAGATTTACCTTCAAATCCATGCGAAACAAATGGTTTAGCTTCAAATACTTGTGATATACATGATTTAGCTTCAGCTGCATGCGAAACAAACGAGTTAGCTTCAAATCCAAGCGAAACACATGATTTAGCTTCAAATCATTCCGAAATAGAAGGCTTAGCATCAAATCCATGCGACACAAATTATTTAGCTTCGTATACTTGCAATATAAGTGATATAGCTTCAAATGCAGGTGAAACAAACGAGTGATCTTCAAATCCAAGCGTAACACTTGATTTAACTTCAAATCAATGGGAAGTAGAAGATTTACCTTCAAATCCATGCGAAACAAATGGTTTAGCTTCAAATACTTGTGATACACCTGATTTAGCTTCGGCTGCATGCGAAACAAACGAGTGAGCTTTAAATCCAAGCGTAACACATGATTTAACTTCTAATCAAAGCGAAGTAGAAGATTTACCTTCAAATCCATGCGAAACAAATGGTTTAGCTTCAAATACTTGTGATATACATGATTTAGCTTCAACTGCATGCGGAACAAACGAGTTAGCTTCAAATCCAAGCGAAACACATGATTTAGCTTCAAATCCAAGCGAAACACATGGTTTAACTTGAAATCAATGCGAAATAGAAGGCTTAGCATCAAATCCATGCGACACAAATTATTTAGCTTCGTATACTTGCAATATAAGCGATATAGCTTCAAATGCAGGTGAAACAAACCAGTGATCTTCAAATCCAAACGTAACACTTGATTTAACTTCAAATCAATGGGAAGTAGAAGATTTCCCTTCAAATCCATGCGAAACAAATGGTTTAGCTTCAAATACTTGTGATATACATGATTTAGCTTCAACTGCATGCGAAACAAACGAGTTAGCTTCAAATCAAAGCGAAATACATGATTTAGCTTCAAATCAATGCGAAGTAGAAGGCTTAGCATCATATCCATGCAACACAAATTATTAAGCTTCTTATACTTGCGATATAAGTGATAAAGCTTCAAATTCTGGCGAAACATACGAGTGAGCTTTAATTCCAAGCGTAACACATGATTTAAATTCAAATCAATGCGAAGTAGAAGATTTACCTTCAAATCCATGCGAAACAAATGGTTTAGCTTCAAATACTTGTGATATACATGATTTAGCTTCAGCTGCATGCGAAACAAACGAGTTAGCTTCAAATCCAAGCGAAACACATGATTTAGCTTCAAATCATTCCGAAATAGAAGGCTTAGCATCAAATCCATGCGACACAAATTATTTAGCTTCGTATACTTGCAATATAAGTGATATAGCTTCAAATGCAGGTGAAACAAACGAGTGATCTTCAAATCCAAGCGTAACACTTGATTTAACTTCAAATCAATGGGAAGTAGAAGATTTACCTTCAAATCCATGCGAAACAAATGGTTTAGCTTCAAATACTTGTGATACACCTGATTTAGCTTCGGCTGCATGCGAAACAAACGAGTGAGCTTTAAATCCAAGCGTAACACATGATTTAACTTCTAATCAAAGCGAAGTAGAAGATTTACCTTCAAATCCATGCGAAACAAATGGTTTAGCTTCAAATACTTGTGATATACATGATTTAGCTTCAACTGCATGCGAAACAAACGAGTTAGCTTCAAATCCAAGCGAAACACATGATTTAGCTTCAAATCCAAGCGAAACACATGGTTTAACTTGAAATCAATGCGAAATAGAAGGCTTAGCATCAAATCCATGCGACACAAATTATTTAGCTTCGTATACTTGCAATATAAGTGATATAGCTTCAAATGCAGGTGAAACAAACCAGTGATCTTCAAATCCAAACGTAACACTTGATTTAACTTCAAATCAATGGGAAGTAGAAGATTTCCCTTCAAATCCATGCGAAACAAATGGTTTAGCTTCAAATACTTGTGATATACATGATTTAGCTTCAACTGCATGCGAAACAAACGAGTTAGCTTCAAATCCAAGCGAAACACATGATTTAGCTTCAAATCAATGCGAAGTAGAAGGCTTAGCATCATATCCATGCAACACAAATTATTTAGCTTCTTATACTAGCGATATAAGTGATAAAGCTTCAAATGCAGGTGAAACAAACGAGTGAGCTTTAAATCCAAGCGTAACACATGATTTAACTTCAAATCAATGCGAAGTAGAAGATTTAGGTTCAAATCCATGCGAAACAAATTGTTTAGCTTCAAATACTTGTGATATACATGATTTAGTTTCAACTGCATGCGAAACAAACGAGTTAGCTTCAAATCCAAGCGAAACACATGATTTAGCTTCAAATCCAAGCGAAACACATGGTTTAACTTGAAATCAATGCGAAATAGAAGGCTTAGCATCAAATCCATGCGACACAAATTATTTAGCTTCGTATACTTGCAATATAAGTGATATAGCTTCAAATTCTGGCGAAACAAACGAGTGAGCTTTAAATCCAAGCGTAACACATGATTTAAATTCAAATCAATGCGAAGTAGAAGATTTACCTTCAAATCCATGCCAAACAAATGGTTTAGCTTCAAATACTTGTGATATAGATGATTTAGCTTCAGCTGCATGCGAAACAAACGAGTTAGCTTCAAATCCAAGCGAAACACATGATTTAGCTTCAAATCATTCCGAAATAGAAGGCTTAGCATCAAATCCATGCGACACAAATTATTTAGCTTCGTATACTTGCAATATAAGTGATATAGCTTCAAATGCAGGTGAAACAAACCAGTGATCTTCAAATCCAAACGTAACACTTGATTTAACTTCAAATCAATGGGAAGTAGAAGATTTCCCTTCAAATCCATGCGAAACAAATGGTTTAGCTTCAAATACTTGTGATATACATGATTTAGCTTCAACTGCATGCGAAACAAACGAGTTAGCTTCAAATCAAAGCGAAATACATGATTTAGCTTCAAATCAATGCGAAGTAGAAGGCTTAGCATCAAATCCATGCAACACAAATTATTAAGCTTCTTATACTTGCGATATAAGTGATAAAGCTTCAAATTCTGGCGAAACAAACGAGTGAGTTTTAATTCCAAGCGTAACACATGATTTAAATTCAAATCAATGCGAAGTAGAAGATTTACCTTCAAATCCATGCGAAACAAATGGTTTAGCTTCAAATACTTGTGATATACATGATTTAGCTTCAGCTGCATGCGAAACAAACGAGTTAGCTTCAAATCCAAGCGAAACACATGATTTAGCTTCAAATCATTCCGAAATAGAAGGCTTAGCATCAAATCCATGCGACACAAATTATTTAGCTTCGTATACTTGCAATATAAGTGATATAGCTTCAAATGCAGGTGAAACAAACAAGTGATCTTCAAATCCAAGCGTAACACTTGATTTAACTTCAATTCAATGGGAAGTAGAAGATTTACCTTGAAATCCATGCGAAACAAATGGTTTAGCTTCAAATACTTGTGATACACCTGATTTAGCTTCGGCTGCATGCGAAACAAACGAGTTAGCTTCAAATCCAAGCGAAACACATGATTTAGCTTCAAATCAATGCGAAGTAGAAGGCTTAGCATCAAATCCAAGCAACACAAATTATTTAGCTTCTTATACTTGCGATATAAGTGATAAAGCTTCAAATGCAGGTGAAACAGACGAGTGAGCTTTAAATCCAAGCGTAACACATGATTTAACTTCAAATCAATGCGAAGTAGAAGATTTAGGTTCAAATCCTTGCGAAATAAATGGTTTAGATTCAAATACTTGTGATATACATGATTTAGATTCAACTGCATGCGAAACAAACGAGTTAGCTTCAAATCCAAGCGAAACACATGATTTAGCTTCAAATCAATGCGAAGTAGAAGGCTTAGCATCAAATCCATGCAACAAAAATTATTTAGTTTCTTATACTTGCGATATAAGTGATATAGATTCAAATGCAGGCGAAACAAACGAGTGATCTTCAAATCCAAGCGTAACACGTGATTTAACTTCAAATCAATGCGAAGTAGAAGATTTAGGTTCAAATCCATGCGAAACAAATGGTTTAGCTTCAAATACTTGTGATATACATGATTTAGCTTCAACTGCATGCAAAACAAACGAGTTAGCTTCAAATCCAAGGGAAACACATGATTTAGCTTCAAATCAATGCGAAATAGAAGGCTTAGCATCAAATCCATGCGACACAAATTATTTAGCTTCGTATACTTGCAATATAAGTGATATAGCTTCAAATGCAGGTGAAACAAACGAGTGAGCTTTAAATCCAAGCGTAACACATGATTTAACTTCAAATCAATGCGAAGTAGAAGATTTAGGTTCAAATCCATGCGAAACAAATTGTTTAGCTTCAAATACTTGTGATATACATGATTTAGTTTCAACTGCATGCGAAACAAACGAGTTAGCTTCAAATCCAAGCGAAACACATGATTTAGCTTCAAATCCAAGCGAAACACATGGTTTAACTTGAAATCAATGCGAAATAGAAGGCTTAGCATCAAATCCATGCGACACAAATTATTTAGCTTCGTATACTTGCAATATAAGTGATATAGCTTCAAATTCTGGCGAAACAAACGAGTGAGCTTTAAATCCAAGCGTAACACATGATTTAAATTCAAATCAATGCGAAGTAGAAGATTTACCTTCAAATCCATGCCAAACAAATGGTTTAGCTTCAAATACTTGTGATATAGATGATTTAGCTTCAGCTGCATGCGAAACAAACGAGTTAGCTTCAAATCCAAGCGAAACACATGATTTAGCTTCAAATCATTCCGAAATAGAAGGCTTAGCATCAAATCCATGCGACACAAATTATTTAGCTTCGTATACTTGCAATATAAGTGATATAGCTTCATATGCAGGTGAAACAAACCAGTGATCTTCAAATCCAAACGTAACACTTGATTTAACTTCAAATCAATGGGAAGTAGAAGATTTCCCTTCAAATCCATGCGAAACAAATGGTTTAGCTTCAAATACTTGTGATATACATGATTTAGCTTCAACTGCATGCGAAACAAACGAGTTAGCTTCAAATCAAAGCGAAATACATGATTTAGCTTCAAATCAATGCGAAGTAGAAGACTTAGCATCAAATCCATGCAACACAAATTATTAAGCTTCTTATACTTGCGATATAAGTGATAAAGCTTCAAATTCTGGCGAAACAAACGAGTGAGTTTTAATTCCAAGCGTAACACATGATTTAAATTCAAATCAATGCGAAGTAGAAGATTTACCTTCAAATCCATGCGAAACAAATGGTTTAGCTTCAAATACTTGTGATATACATGATTTAGCTTCAGCTGCATGCGAAACAAACGAGTTAGCTTCAAATCCAAGCGAAACACATGATTTAGCTTCAAATCATTCCGAAATAGAAGGCTTAGCATCAAATCCATGCGACACAAATTATTTAGCTTCGTATACTTGCAATATAAGTGATATAGCTTCAAATGCAGGTGAAACAAACAAGTGATCTTCAAATCCAAGCGTAACACTTGATTTAACTTCAAATCAATGGGAAGTAGAAGATTTACCTTGAAATCCATGCGAAACAAATGGTTTAGCTTCAAATACTTGTGATACACCTGATTTAGCTTCGGCTGCATGCGAAACAAACGAGTTAGCTTCAAATCCAAGCGAAACACATGATTTAGCTTCAAATCAATGCGAAGTAGAAGGCTTAGCATCAAATCCAAGCAACACAAATTATTTAGCTTCTTATACTTGCGATATAAGTGATAAAGCTTCAAATGCAGGTGAAACAGACGAGTGAGCTTTAAATCCAAGCGTAACACATGATTTAACTTCAAATCAATGCGAAGTAGAAGATTTAGGTTCAAATCCTTGCGAAATAAATGGTTTAGATTCAAATACTTGTGATATACATGATTTAGATTCAACTGCATGCGAAACAAACGAGTTAGCTTCAAATCCAAGCGAAACACATGATTTAGCTTCAAATCAATGCGAAGTAGAAGGCTTAGCATCAAATCCATGCAACAAAAATTATTTAGTTTCTTATACTTGCGATATAAGTGATATAGATTCAAATGCAGGCGAAACAAACGAGTGATCTTCAAATCCAAGCGTAACACGTGATTTAACTTCAAATCAATGCGAAGTAGAAGATTTAGGTTCAAATCCATGCGAAACAAATGGTTTAGCTTCAAATACTTGTGATATACATGATTTAGCTTCAACTGCATGCAAAACAAACGAGTTAGCTTCAAATCCAAGGGAAACACATGATTTAGCTTCAAATCAATGCGAAATAGAAGGCTTAGCATCAAATCCATGCGACACAAATTATTTAGCTTCGTATACTTGCAATATAAGTGATATAGCTTCAAATGCAGGTGAAACAAACGAGTGAGCTTTAAATCCAAGCGTAACACATGATTTAACTTCAAATCAATGCGAAGTAGAAGATTTAGGTTCAAATCCATGCGAAACAAATTGTTTAGCTTCAAATACTTGTGATATACATGATTTAGTTTCAACTGCATGCGAAACAAACGAGTTAGCTTCAAATCCAAGCGAAACACATGATTTAGCTTCAAATCCAAGCGAAACACATGGTTTAACTTGAAATCAATGCGAAATAGAAGGCTTAGCATCAAATCCATGCGACACAAATTATTTAGCTTCGTATACTTGCAATATAAGTGATATAGCTTCAAATTCTGGCGAAACAAACGAGTGAGCTTTAAATCCAAGCGTAACACATGATTTAAATTCAAATCAATGCGAAGTAGAAGATTTACCTTCAAATCCATGCCAAACAAATGGTTTAGCTTCAAATACTTGTGATATAGATGATTTAGCTTCAGCTGCATGCGAAACAAACGAGTTAGCTTCAAATCCAAGCGAAACACATGATTTAGCTTCAAATCATTCCGAAATAGAAGGCTTAGCATCAAATCCATGCGACACAAATTATTTAGCTTCGTATACTTGCAATATAAGTGATATAGCTTCATATGCAGGTGAAACAAACCAGTGATCTTCAAATCCAAACGTAACACTTGATTTAACTTCAAATCAATGGGAAGTAGAAGATTTCCCTTCAAATCCATGCGAAACAAATGGTTTAGCTTCAAATACTTGTGATATACATGATTTAGCTTCAGCTTCATGCGAAACAAACGAGTTAGCTTCAAATCCAAGCGAAAACCATGATTTAGCTTCAAATCAATGCGAAATAGAAGGCTTAGCATCAAATCCATGCAACACAAATTATTTAGCTTCTTACACTTGCGATATAAGTGATAAAGCTTCAAATGCAGGCGGAACAAACGAGTGAGCTTCAAATCCAAGCGAAACACATGATTTAGCTTCAAATCAATGCGAAGTAGAAGGCTTAGCATCAAATCCATGCAACACAAATTATTTAGCTTCTTATACTTGCGATATAAGTGATAAAGCTTCAAATGCAGGCGAAACAAACGAGTGAGCTTTAAATCCAAGCGTAACACATGATTTAACTTCAAATCAATGCGAAGTAGAAGATTTAGGTTCAAATCCATGCGAAATAAATGGTTTAGCTTCAAATACTTGTGATGTACATGATTTAGTTTCAACTGCATGCGAAACAAACGAGTTAGCTTCAAATCCAAGCGAAACACATGATTTAGCTTCAAATCAATGCGAAGTAGAAGGCTTAGCATCAAATCCATGCAACAAAAATTATTTAGCTTCTTATACTTGCGATATAAGTGATATAGATTCAAATGCAGGCGAAACAAACGAGTGATCTTCAAATCCAAGCGTAACACGTGATTTAACTTCAAATCAATGCGAAGTAGAAGATTTAGGTTCAAATCCATGCGAAACAAATGGTTTAGCTTCAAATACTTGTGATATACATGATTTAGCTTCAACTGCATAAGAAACAAACGAGTTAGCTTCAAATCCAAGCGAAACACATGATTTAGCTTCAAATCAATGCGAAGTAGAAGGCTTAGCATCATATCCATGCAACACAAATTATTTAGCTTCTTATACTTGCGATATAAGTGATAAAGCTTCAAATGCAGGAGAAACAAACGAGTGAGCTTTAAATCCAAGCGTAACACATGATTTAATTTCAAATCAATGCGAAGTAGAAGATTTAGGTTCAAATCCATGCGAAACAAATGGTTTAGCTTCAAATACTTGTGATATACATGATTTAGCTTCAACTGCATAAGAAACAAACGAGTTAGCTTCAAATCCAAGCGAAACACATGATTTAGCTTCAAATCAATGCGAAGTAGAAGGCTTAGCATCATATCCATGCAACACAAATTATTTAGCTTCTTATACTTGCGATATAAGTGATAAAGCTTCAAATGCAGGAGAAACAAACGAGTGAGCTTTAAATCCAAGCGTAACACATGATTTAATTTCAAATCAATGCGAAGTAGAAGATTCAGGTTCAAATCCATTCGAAACAAATGGTTCAGCTTCAAATACTTGTGATATACATGATTTAGCTTCAAATGCAGGCGAAACAAACGAGTGAGCTTTAAATCCAAGCATAACACATGATTTAACTTCAAATCAATGCGAAGTAGAAGGCTTAGCATCAAATCCATGCAACACAAATTATTTAGCTTCTTATACTTGCGATATAAGTGATAAAGCATCAAATGCAGGCGAAACAAACGAGTGAACTTTAAATCCAAGCGTAACACTTGATTTAACTTCAAATCAATGGGAAGTAGAAGATTTACCTTGAAATCCATGCGAAACAAATGGTTTAGCTTCAAATACTTGTGATACACCTGATTTAGCTTCGGCTGCATGCGAAACAAACGAGTTAGCTTCAAATCCAAGCGAAACACATGATTTAGCTTCAAATCAATGCGAAGTAGAAGGCTTAGCATCAAATCCAAGCAACACAAATTATTTAGCTTCTTATACTTGCGATATAAGTGATAAAGCTTCAAATGCAGGTGAAACAGACGAGTGAGCTTTAAATCCAAGCGTAACACATGATTTAACTTCAAATCAATGCGAAGTAGAAGATTTAGGTTCAAATCCTTGCGAAATAAATGGTTTAGATTCAAATACTTGTGATATACATGATTTAGATTCAACTGCATGCGAAACAAACGAGTTAGCTTCAAATCCAAGCGAAACACATGATTTAGCTTCAAATCAATGCGAAGTAGAAGGCTTAGCATCAAATCCATGCAACAAAAATTATTTAGTTTCTTATACTTGCGATATAAGTGATATAGATTCAAATGCAGGCGAAACAAACGAGTGATCTTCAAATCCAAGCGTAACACGTGATTTAACTTCAAATCAATGCGAAGTAGAAGATTTAGGTTCAAATCCATGCGAAACAAATGGTTTAGCTTCAAATACTTGTGATATACATGATTTAGCTTCAACTGCATGCAAAACAAACGAGTTAGCTTCAAATCCAAGGGAAACACATGATTTAGCTTCAAATCAATGCGAAATAGAAGGCTTAGCATCAAATCCATGCGACACAAATTATTTAGCTTCGTATACTTGCAATATAAGTGATATAGCTTCAAATGCAGGTGAAACAAACGAGTGATCTTCAAATCCGAGCGTAACACTTGATTTAACTTCAAATCAATGGGAAGTAGATGATTTACCTTGAAATCCATGCGAAACAAATGGTTTAGCTTCAAATACTTTTGATATACATGATTTAGCTTCAGCTTCATGCGAAACAAACGAGTTAGCTTCAAATCCAAGCGAAAACCATGATTTAGCTTCAAATCAATGCGAAATAGAAGGCTTAGCATCAAATCCATGCAACACAAATTATTTAGCTTCTTACACTTGCGATATAAGTGATAAAGCTTCAAATGCAGGCGGAACAAACGAGTGAGCTTCAAATCCAAGCGAAACACATGATTTAGCTTCAAATCAATGCGAAGTAGAAGGCTTAGCATCAAATCCATGCAACACAAATTATTTAGCTTCTTATACTTGCGATATAAGTGATAAAGCTTCAAATGCAGGCGAAACAAACGAGTGAGCTTTAAATCCAAGCGTAACACATGATTTAACTTCAAATCAATGCGAAGTAGAAGATTTAGGTTCAAATCCATGCGAAATAAATGGTTTAGCTTCAAATACTTGTGATGTACATGATTTAGTTTCAGCTGCATGCGAAACAAACGAGTTAGCTTCAAATCCAAGCGAAACACATGATTTAGCTTCAAATCAATGCGAAGTAGAAGGCTTAGCATCAAATCCATGCAACAAAAATTATTTAGCTTCTTATACTTGCGATATAAGTGATATAGATTCAAATGCAGGCGAAACAAACGAGTGATCTTCAAATCCAAGCGTAACACGTGATTTAACTTCAAATCAATGCGAAGTAGAAGATTTAGGTTCAAATCCATGCGAAACAAATGGTTTAGCTTCAAATACTTGTGATATACATGATTTAGCTTCAACTGCATGCGAAACAAACGAGTTAGCTTCAAATCCAAGCGAAACACATGATTTAGCTTCAAATCAATGCGAAGTAGAAGGCTTAGCATCATATCCATGCAACACAAATTATTTAGCTTCTTATACTTGCGATATAAGTGATAAAGCTTCAAATGCAGGAGAAACAAACGAGTGAGCTTTAAATCCAAGCGTAACACATGATTTAATTTCAAATCAATGCGAAGTAGAAGATTCAGGTTCAAATCCATGCGAAACAAATGGTTCAGCTTCAAATACTTGTGATATACATGATTTAGCTTCAAATGCAGGCGAAACAAACGGGTGAGCTTTAAATCCAAGCATAACACATGATTTAACTTCAAATCAATGCGAAGTAGAAGGCTTAGCATCAAATCCATGCAACACAAATTATTTAGCTTCTTATACTTGCGATATAAGTGATAAAGCATCAAATGCAGGCGAAACAAACGAGTGAACTTTAAATCCAAGCGTAAGACATGATTTAACTTCAAATCAATGGGAAGTAGAAGATTTACCTTCAAATCCATGCGAAACAAATTGTTTAGCTTCAAATACTTGTGATACACATGATTTAGCTTCGGCTGCATGCGAAACAAACGAGTTAGCTTCAAATCCAAGCGAAACACATGATTTAGCTTCAAATCAATGCGAAATAGAAGGCTTAGCATCAAATCCATGCGACACAAATTATTTAGCTTCGTATACTTGCAATATAAGTGATATAGCTTCAAATGCAGGTGAAACAAGCCAGTGATCTTCAAATCCAAACGTAACACTTGATTTAACTTCAAATCAATGGGAAGTAGAAGATTTACCTTCAAATCCATGCGAAACAAATGGTTTAGCTTCAAATACTTGTGATATACATGATTTAGCTTCAACTGCATGCGAAACAAACGAGTTATCTTCAAATCCAAGCGAAACACGTGATTTAGCTTCAAATCAATGCGAAGTAGAAGGCTTAGCATCAAATCCATGCAACACAAATTATTTAGCTTCATATACTTGCGATATAAGTGATATAGCTTCAAATGCAGGCGAAACAAACGTGTGATCTTCAAATCCATGCGTAACACGTGATTTAACTTCAAATCAATGCGAAGTAGAAGATTTACCTTCAAATCCATGCGAAACAAATGGTTTAGCTTCAAATACTTGTGATATACATGATTTAGCTTCAACTGCATGCGAAACAAACGAGTTAGCTTCAAATCCAAGCGAAACACATGATTTAGCTTCAAATCAATGCGAAGTAGAAGGCTTAGCATCAAATCCATGCAACACAAATTATTTAGCTTCATATACTTGCGATATAAGTGATATAGCTTCAAATGCAGGTGAAACAAGCCAGTGATCTTCAAATCCAAACGTAACACTTGATTTAACTTCAAATCAATGGGAAGTAGAAGATTTACCTTCAAATCCATGCGAAACAAATGGTTTAGCTTCAAATACTTGCGATATACATGATTTAGCTTCAACTGCATGCGAAACAAACGAGTTATCTTCAAATCCAAGCGAAACACATGATTTAGCTTCAAATCAATGCGAAGTAGAAGGATTAGCATCAAATCCATGCAACACAAATTATTTAGCTTCATATACTTGCGATATAAGTGATATAGCTTCAAATGCAGGCGAAACAAACGCGTGATCTTCAAATCCATGCGTAACACGTGATTTAACTTCAAATCAATGCGAAGTAGAAGATTTACCTTCAAATCCATGCGAAACAAATGGTTTAGCTTCAAATACTTGTGATATACATGATTTAGCTTCAACTGCATGCGAAACAAACGAGTTAGCTTCAAATCCAAGCGAAACACATGATTTAGCTTCAAATCAATGCGAAGTAGAAGGCTTAGCATCAAATCCATGCAACAAAAATTATTTAGTTTCTTATACTTGCGATATAAGTGATATAGATTCAAATGCAGGCGAAACAAACGAGTGATCTTCAAATCCAAGCGTAACACGTGATTTAACTTCAAATCAATGCGAAGTAGAAGATTTAGGTTCAAATCCATGCGAAACAAATGGTTTAGCTTCAAATACTTGTGATATACATGATTTAGCTTCAACTGCATGCGAAACAAACGAGTTAGCTTCAAATCCAAGCGAAACACATGATTTAGCTTCAAATCAATGCGAAGTAGAAGGCTTAGCATCAAATCCATGCAACACAAATCATTTAGCTTCTTATACTTGCGATATAAGTGATAAAGCTTCAAATGCAGGCGAAACAAACGAGTGAGCTTTAAATCCAAGCGTAACACATGATTTAACTTCAAATCAAAGCGAAGTAGAAGATTTACCTTCAAATCCATGCGCAACAAATGGTTTAGCTTCAAATACTTGTGATATACATGATTTAGCTTCAACTGCATGCGAAACAAACGAGTTAGCTTCAAATCAAAGCGAAATACATGATTTAGCTTTAAATCAATGCGAAGTAGAAGGCTTAGCATCAAATCCATGCAACACAAATTATTAAGCTTCTTATACTTGCGATATAAGTGATAAAGCTTCAAATTCTGGCGAAACAAACGAGTGAGCTTTAAATCCAAGCGTAACACATGATTTAAATTCAAATCAATGCGAAGTAGAAGATTTACCTTCAAATCCATGCGAAACAAATGGTTTAGCTTCAAATACTTGTGATATACATGATTTAGCTTCAGCTGCATGCGATACAAACGAGTTAGCTTCAAATCCAAGCGAAACACATGATTTAGCTTCAAATCATTCCGAAATAGGAGGCTTAGCATCAAATCCATGCGACACAAATTATTTAGCTTCGTATACTTGCAATATAAGTGATATAGCATCAAATGCAGGTGAAACAAACCAGTGATCTTCAAATCCAAACGTAACACTTGATTTAACTTCAAATCAATGGGAAGTAGAAGATTTCCCTTCAAATCCATGCGAAACAAATGGTTTAGATTCAAATACTTGTGATATACATGATTTAGCTTCAACTGCATGCGAAACAAACGAGTTAGCTTCAAATCCAAGCGAAACACATGATTTAGCTTCAAATCAATGCGAAGTAGAAGGCTTAGCATCAAATCCATGCAACACAAATCATTTAGCTTCTTATACTTGCGATATAAGTGATAAAGCTTCAAATGCAGGCGAAACAAACGAGTGAGCTTTAAATCCAAGCGTAACACATGATTTAAATTCAAATCAATGCGAAGTAGAAGGCTTAGCATCAAATCCATGCAACACAAATTATTTAGCTTCTTATACTTGCGATATAAGTGATAAAGCATCAAATGCAGGCGAAACAAACGAGTGAGCTTTAAATCCAATCGTAACACATGATTTAACTTCTAATCAAAGCGAAGTAGAAGATTTACCTTCAAATCCATGCGAAACAAATGGTTTAGCTTCAAATACTTGTGATATACATGATTTAGCTTCAACTGCATGCGAAACAAACGAGTTAGCTTCAAATCCAAGCGAATCACATGATTTAGCTTCAAATCATTCCGAAATAGAAGGCTTAGCATCAAATCCATGCGACACAAATTATTTAGCTTCGTATACTTGCAATATAAGTGATATAGCTTCAAATGCAGGTGAAACAAACGAGTGATCTTCAAATCCAAGCGTAACACTTGATTTAACTTCAAATCAATGGGAAGTAGAAGATTTACCTTCAAATCCATGCGAAACAAATGGTTTAGCTTCAAATACTTGTGATACACCTGATTTAGCTTCGGCTGCATGCGAAACAAACGAGTTAGCTTCAAATCCAAGCGAAACACATGATTTAGCTTCAAATCAATGCGAAGTAGAAGGCTTAGCATCAAATCCATGCAACACAAATTATTTAGCTTCTTATACTTGCGATATAAGTGATAAAGCTTCAAATGCAGGTGAAACAGACGAGTGAGCTTTAAATCCAAGCGTAACACATGATTTAACTTCAAATCAATGCGAAGTAGAAGATTTAGGTTCAAATCCTTGCGAAATAAATGGTTTAGCTTCAAATACTTGTGATATACATGATTTAGATTCAACTGCATGCGAAACAAACGAGTTAGATTCAAATCCAAGCGAAACACATGATTTAGCTTCAAATCAATGCGAAGTAGAAGGCTTAGCATCAAATCCATGCAACAAAAATTATTTAGTTTCTTATACTTGCGATATAAGTGATATAGATTCAAATGCAGGCGAAACAAACGAGTGATCTTCAAATCCAAGCGTAACACGTGATTTAACTTCAAATCAATGCGAAGTAGAAGATTTAGGTTCAAATCCATGCGAAACAAATGGTTTAGCTTCAAATACTTGTGATATACATGATTTAGCTTCAACTGCATGCAAAACAAACGAGTTAGCTTCAAATCCAAGCGAAACACATGATTTAGCTTCAAATCAATGCGAAATAGAAGGCTTAGCATCAAATCCATGCGACACAAATTATTTAGCTTCGTATACTTGCAATATAAGTGATATAGCTTCAAATGCAGGTGAAACAAACGAGTGATCTTCAAATCCGAGCGTAACACTTGATTTAACTTCAAATCAATGGGAAGTAGATGATTTACCTTGAAATCCATGCGAAACAAATGGTTTAGCTTCAAATACTTTTGATATACATGATTTAGCTTCAGCTTCATGCGAAACAAACGAGTTAGCTTCAAATCCAAGCGAAAACCATGATTTAGCTTCAAATCAATGCGAAGTAGAAGGCTTAGCATCAAATCCATGCAACACAAATTATTTAGCTTCTTACACTTGCGATATAAGTGATAAAGCTTCAAATGCAGGCGAAACAAACGAGTGAGCTTCAAATCCAAGCGAAACACATGATTTAGCTTCAAATCAATGCGAAGTAGAAGGCTTAGCATCAAATCCATGCAACACAAATTATTTAGCTTCTTATACTTGCGATATAAGTGATAAAGCTTCAAATGCAGGCGAAACAAACGAGTGAGCTTTAAATCCAAGCGTAACACATGATTTAACTTCAAATCAATGCGAAGTAGAAGATTTAGGTTCAAATCCATGCGAAATAAATGGTTTAGCTTCAAATACTTGTGATGTACATGATTTAGTTTCAACTGCATGCGAAACAAACGAGTTAGCTTCAAATCCAAGCGTAACACATGATTTAACTTCAAATCAATGCGAAGTAGAAGATTTAGGTTCAAATCCATGCGAAACAAATGGTTTAGCTTCAAATACTTGTGATATACATGATTTAGTTTCAACTGCATGCGAAACAAACGAGTTAGCTTCAAATCCAAGCGAAACACATGATTTAGCTTCAAATCCAAGCGAAACACATGGTTTAACTTGAAATCAATGCGAAATAGAAGGCTTAGCATCAAATCCATGCGACAAACATTATTTAGCTTCGTATACTTGCAATATAAGTGATATAGCTTCAAATGCAGGTGAAACAAGCCAGTGATCTTCAAATCCAAACGTAACACTTGATTTAACTTCAAATCAATGGGAAGTAGAAGATTTACCTTCAAATCCATGCGAAACAAATGGTTTAGCTTCAAATACTTGTGATATACATGATTTAGCTTCAACTGCATGCGAAACAAACGAGTTACCTTCAAATCCATGCGAAACAAATGGTTTAGCTTCAAATACTTGTGATATACATGATTTAGCTTCAGCTGCATGCGATACAAACGAGTTAGCTTCAAATCCAAGCGAAACACATGATTTAGCTTCAAATCATTCCGAAATAGGAGGCTTAGCATCAAATCCATGCGACACAAATTATTTAGCTTCGTATACTTGCAATATAAGTGATATAGCTTCAAATGCAGGTGAAACAAACCAGTGATCTTCAAATCCAAACGTAACACTTGATTTAACTTCAAATCAATGGGAAGTAGAAGATTTCCCTTCAAATCCATGCGAAACAAATGGTTTAGATTCAAATACTTGTGATATACATGATTTAGCTTCAACTGCATGCGAAACAAACGAGTTAGCTTCAAATCCAAGCGAAACACATGATTTAGCTTCAAATCAATGCGAAGTAGAAGGCTTAGCATCAAATCCATGCAACACAAATCATTTAGCTTCTTATACTTGCGATATAAGTGATAAAGCTTCAAATGCAGGCGAAACAAACGAGTGAGCTTTAAATCCAAGCGTAACACATGATTTAAATTCAAATCAATGCGAAGTAGAAGGCTTAGCATCAAATCCATGCAACACAAATTATTTAGCTTCTTATACTTGCGATATAAGTGATAAAGCATCAAATGCAGGCGAAACAAACGAGTGAGCTTTAAATCCAATCGTAACACATGATTTAACTTCTAATCAAAGCGAAGTAGAAGATTTACCTTCAAATCCATGCGAAACAAATGGTTTAGCTTCAAATACTTGTGATATACATGATTTAGCTTCAACTGCATGCGAAACAAACGAGTTAGCTTCAAATCCAAGCGAATCACATGATTTAGCTTCAAATCATTCCGAAATAGAAGGCTTAGCATCAAATCCATGCGACACAAATTATTTAGCTTCGTATACTTGCAATATAAGTGATATAGCTTCAAATGCAGGTGAAACAAACGAGTGATCTTCAAATCCAAGCGTAACACTTGATTTAACTTCAAATCAATGGGAAGTAGAAGATTTACCTTCAAATCCATGCGAAACAAATGGTTTAGCTTCAAATACTTGTGATACACCTGATTTAGCTTCGGCTGCATGCGAAACAAACGAGTTAGCTTCAAATCCAAGCGAAACACATGATTTAGCTTCAAATCAATGCGAAGTAGAAGGCTTAGCATCAAATCCATGCAACACAAATTATTTAGCTTCTTATACTTGCGATATAAGTGATAAAGCTTCAAATGCAGGTGAAACAGACGAGTGAGCTTTAAATCCAAGCGTAACACATGATTTAACTTCAAATCAATGCGAAGTAGAAGATTTAGGTTCAAATCCTTGCGAAATAAATGGTTTAGCTTCAAATACTTGTGATATACATGATTTAGATTCAACTGCATGCGAAACAAACGAGTTAGATTCAAATCCAAGCGAAACACATGATTTAGCTTCAAATCAATGCGAAGTAGAAGGCTTAGCATCAAATCCATGCAACAAAAATTATTTAGTTTCTTATACTTGCGATATAAGTGATATAGATTCAAATGCAGGCGAAACAAACGAGTGATCTTCAAATCCAAGCGTAACACGTGATTTAACTTCAAATCAATGCGAAGTAGAAGATTTAGGTTCAAATCCATGCGAAACAAATGGTTTAGCTTCAAATACTTGTGATATACATGATTTAGCTTCAACTGCATGCAAAACAAACGAGTTAGCTTCAAATCCAAGCGAAACACATGATTTAGCTTCAAATCAATGCGAAATAGAAGGCTTAGCATCAAATCCATGCGACACAAATTATTTAGCTTCGTATACTTGCAATATAAGTGATATAGCTTCAAATGCAGGTGAAACAAACGAGTGATCTTCAAATCCGAGCGTAACACTTGATTTAACTTCAAATCAATGGGAAGTAGATGATTTACCTTGAAATCCATGCGAAACAAATGGTTTAGCTTCAAATACTTTTGATATACATGATTTAGCTTCAGCTTCATGCGAAACAAACGAGTTAGCTTCAAATCCAAGCGAAAACCATGATTTAGCTTCAAATCAATGCGAAGTAGAAGGCTTAGCATCAAATCCATGCAACACAAATTATTTAGCTTCTTACACTTGCGATATAAGTGATAAAGCTTCAAATGCAGGCGAAACAAACGAGTGAGCTTCAAATCCAAGCGAAACACATGATTTAGCTTCAAATCAATGCGAAGTAGAAGGCTTAGCATCAAATCCATGCAACACAAATTATTTAGCTTCTTATACTTGCGATATAAGTGATAAAGCTTCAAATGCAGGCGAAACAAACGAGTGAGCTTTAAATCCAAGCGTAACACATGATTTAACTTCAAATCAATGCGAAGTAGAAGATTTAGGTTCAAATCCATGCGAAATAAATGGTTTAGCTTCAAATACTTGTGATGTACATGATTTAGTTTCAACTGCATGCGAAACAAACGAGTTAGCTTCAAATCCAAGCGTAACACATGATTTAACTTCAAATCAATGCGAAGTAGAAGATTTAGGTTCAAATCCATGCGAAACAAATGGTTTAGCTTCAAATACTTGTGATATACATGATTTAGTTTCAACTGCATGCGAAACAAACGAGTTAGCTTCAAATCCAAGCGAAACACATGATTTAGCTTCAAATCCAAGCGAAACACATGGTTTAACTTGAAATCAATGCGAAATAGAAGGCTTAGCATCAAATCCATGCGACACACATTATTTAGCTTCGTATACTTGCAATATAAGTGATATAGCTTCAAATGCAGGTGAAACAAGCCAGTGATCTTCAAATCCAAACGTAACACTTGATTTAACTTCAAATCAATGGGAAGTAGAAGATTTACCTTCAAATCCATGCGAAACAAATGGTTTAGCTTCAAATACTTGTGATATACATGATTTAGCTTCAACTGCATGCGAAACAAACGAGTTAGCTTCAAATCCAAGCGAAACACATGATTTAGCTTCAAATCAATGCGAAGTAGAAGATTTAGGTTCAAATCCATGCGAAACAAATGGTTTAGCTTCAAATACTTGTGATATACATGATTTAGTTTCAACTGCATGCGAAACAAACGAGTTAGCTTCAAATCCAAGCGAAACACATGATTTAGCTTCAAATCCAAGCGAAACACATGGTTTAACTTGAAATCAATGCGAAATAGAAGGCTTAGCATCAAATCCATGCGACACAAATTATTTAGCTTCGTATACTTGCAATATAAGTGATATAGCTTCAAATGCAGGCGAAACAAACGAGTGAGCTTTAAATCCAAGCATAACACACGATTTAGCTTCAAATCATTCCGAAATAGAAGGCTTAGCATCAAATCCATGCGACACAAATTATTTAGCTTCGTATACTTGCAATATAAGTGATAAAGCATCAAATGCAGGCGAAACAAACGAGTGAACTTTAAATCCAAGCGTAAGACATGATTTAACTTCAAATCAATGGGAAGTAGAAGATTTACCTTCAAATCCATGCGAAACAAATTGTTTAGCTTCAAATACTTGTGATACACATGATTTAGCTTCGGCTGCATGCGAAACAAACGAGTTAGCTTCAAATCCAAGCGAAACACATGATTTAGCTTCAAATCAATGCGAAATAGAAGGCTTAGCATCAAATCCATGCGACACACATTATTTAGCTTCGTATACTTGCAATATAAGTGATATAGCTTCAAATGCAGGTGAAACAAGCCAGTGATCTTCAAATCCAAACGTAACACTTGATTTAACTTCAAATCAATGGGAAGTAGAAGATTTACCTTCAAATCCATGCGAAACAAATGGTTTAGCTTCAAATACTTGTGATATACATGATTTAGCTTCAAATACTTGTGATATACATGATTTAGCTTCAACTGCATGCGAAACAAACGAGTTATCTTCAAATCCAAGCGAAACACATGATTTAGCTTCAAATCAATGCGAAGTAGAAGGCTTAGCATCAAATCCATGCAACACAAATTATTTAGCTTCATATACTTGCGATATAAGTGATATAGCTTCAAATGCAGGCGAAACAAACGTGTGATCTTCAAATCCATGCGTAACACGTGATTTAACTTCAAATCAATGCGAAGTAGAAGATTTACCTTCAAATCCATGCGAAACAAATGGTTTAGCTTCAAATACTTGTGATATACATGATTTAGCTTCAACTGCATGCGAAACAAACGAGTTAGCTTCAAATCCAAGCGAAACACATGATTTAGCTTCAAATCAATGCGAAGTAGAAGGCTTAGCATCAAATCCATGCAACACAAATTATTTAGCTTCTTATACTTGCGATATAAGTGATAAAGCTTCAAATGCAGGTGAAACAGACGAGTGAGCTTTAAATCCAAGCGTAACACATGATTTAACTTCAAATCAATGCGAAGTAGAAGATTTAGGTTCAAATCCTTGCGAAATAAATGGTTTAGCTTCAAATACTTGTGATATACATGATTTAGTTTCAACTGCATGCGAAACAAACGAGTTAGCTTCAAATCCAAGCGAAACACATGATTTAGCTTCAAATCAATGCGAAGTAGAAGGCTTAGCATCAAATCCATGCGACACAATTTATTTAGCTTCGTACACTTGCGATATAAGTGATATAGCTTCAAATGCAGGTGAAAAAAACGAGTGATCTTCAAATCCAAGCGAAACACATGATTTAGCTTCAAATCAATGCGAAGTAGAAGGCTTAGCATCAAATCCATGCAACAAAAATTATTTAGTTTCTTATACTTGCGATATAAGTGATATAGATTCAAATGCAGGCGAAACAAACGAGTGATCTTCAAATCCAAGCGTAACACGTGATTTAACTTCAAATCAATGCGAAGTAGAAGATTTAGGTTCAAATCCATGCGAAACAAATGGTTTAGCTTCAAATACTTGTGATATACATGATTTAGCTTCAACTGCATGCGAATCAAACGAGTTAGCTTCAAATCCAAGCGAAACACATGATTTAGCTTCAAATCAATGGGAAGTAGATGATTTACCTTGAAATCCATGCGAAACAAATGGTTTAGCTTCAAATACTTTTGATATACATGATTTAGCTTCAGCTTCATGCGAAACAAACGAGTTAGCTTCAAATCCAAGCGAAAACCATGATTTAGCTTCAAATCAATGCGAAGTAGAAGGCTTAGCATCAAATCCATGCAACACAAATTATTTAGCTTCTTACACTTGCGATATAAGTGATAAAGCTTCAAATGCAGGCGAAACAAACGAGTGAGCTTCAAATCCAAGCGAAACACATGATTTAGCTTCAAATCAATGCGAAGTAGAAGGCTCAGCATCAAATCCATGCAACACAAATTATTTAGCTTCTTATACTTGCGATATAAGTGATAAAGCTTCAAATGCAGGCGAAACAAACGAGTGAGCTTTAAATCCAAGCGTAACACGTGATTTAACTTCAAATCAATGCGAAGTAGAAGATTTAGGTTCAAATCCATGCGAAACAAATGGTTTAGCTTCAAATACTTGTGATATACATGATTTAGCTTCAACTGCATGCAAAACAAACGAGTTAGCTTCAAATCCAAGCGAAACACATGATTTAGCTTCAAATCAATGCGAAATAGAAGGCTTAGCATCAAATCCATGCGACACAAATTATTTAGCTTCGTATACTTGCAATATAAGTGATATAGCTTCAAATGCAGGTGAAACAAACGAGTGATCTTCAAATCCGAGCGTAACACTTGATTTAACTTCAAATCAATGGGAAGTAGATGATTTACCTTGAAATCCATGCGAAACAAATGGTTTAGCTTCAAATACTTTTGATATACATGATTTAGCTTCAGCTTCATGCGAAACAAACGAGTTAGCTTCAAATCCAAACGTAACACTTGATTTAACTTCAAATCAATGGGAAGTAGAAGATTTACCTTCAAATCCATGCGAAACAAATGGTTTAGCTTCAAATACTTGTGATATACATGATTTAGCTTCAAATACTTGTGATATACATGATTTAGCTTCAACTGCATGCGAAACAAACGAGTTATCTTCAAATCCAAGCGAAACACATGATTTAGCTTCAAATCAATGCGAAGTAGAAGGCTTAGCATCAAATCCATGCAACACAAATTATTTAGCTTCATATACTTGCGATATAAGTGATATAGCTTCAAATGCAGGCGAAACAAACGTGTGATCTTCAAATCCATGCGTAACACGTGATTTAACTTCAAATCAATGCGAAGTAGAAGATTTACCTTCAAATCCATGCGAAACAAATGGTTTAGCTTCAAATACTTGTGATATACATGATTTAGCTTCAACTGCATGCGAAACAAACGAGTTAGCTTCAAATCCAAGCGAAACACATGATTTAGCTTCAAATCAATGCGAAGTAGAAGGCTTAGCATCAAATCCATGCAACACAAATTATTTAGCTTCTTATACTTGCGATATAAGTGATAAAGCTTCAAATGCAGGTGAAACAGACGAGTGAGCTTTAAATCCAAGCGTAACACATGATTTAACTTCAAATCAATGCGAAGTAGAAGATTTAGGTTCAAATCCTTGCGAAATAAATGGTTTAGCTTCAAATACTTGTGATATACATGATTTAGTTTCAACTGCATGCGAAACAAACGAGTTAGCTTCAAATCCAAGCGAAACACATGATTTAGCTTCAAATCAATGCGAAGTAGAAGGCTTAGCATCAAATCCATGCGACACAATTTATTTAGCTTCGTACACTTGCGATATAAGTGATATAGCTTCAAATGCAGGTGAAAAAAACGAGTGATCTTCAAATCCAAGCGAAACACATGATTTAGCTTCAAATCAATGCGAAGTAGAAGGCTTAGCATCAAATCCATGCAACAAAAATTATTTAGTTTCTTATACTTGCGATATAAGTGATATAGATTCAAATGCAGGCGAAACAAACGAGTGATCTTCAAATCCAAGCGTAACACGTGATTTAACTTCAAATCAATGCGAAGTAGAAGATTTAGGTTCAAATCCATGCGAAACAAATGGTTTAGCTTCAAATACTTGTGATATACATGATTTAGCTTCAACTGCATGCGAATCAAACGAGTTAGCTTCAAATCCAAGCGAAACACATGATTTAGCTTCAAATCAATGGGAAGTAGATGATTTACCTTGAAATCCATGCGAAACAAATGGTTTAGCTTCAAATACTTTTGATATACATGATTTAGCTTCAGCTTCATGCGAAACAAACGAGTTAGCTTCAAATCCAAGCGAAAACCATGATTTAGCTTCAAATCAATGCGAAGTAGAAGGCTTAGCATCAAATCCATGCAACACAAATTATTTAGCTTCTTACACTTGCGATATAAGTGATAAAGCTTCAAATGCAGGCGAAACAAACGAGTGAGCTTCAAATCCAAGCGAAACACATGATTTAGCTTCAAATCAATGCGAAGTAGAAGGCTCAGCATCAAATCCATGCAACACAAATTATTTAGCTTCTTATACTTGCGATATAAGTGATAAAGCTTCAAATGCAGGCGAAACAAACGAGTGAGCTTTAAATCCAAGCGTAACACATGATTTAACTTCAAATCAATGCGAAGTAGAAGATTTAGGTTCAAATCCATGCGAAATAAATGGTTTAGCTTCAAATACTTGTGATGTACATGATTTAGTTTCAACTGCATGCGAAACAAACGAGTTAGCTTCAAATCCAAGCGAAACACATGATTTAGCTTCAAATCAATGCGAAGTAGAAGGCTTAGCATCAAATCCATGCAACAAAAATTATTTAGCTTCTTATACTTGCGATATAAGTGATATAGATTCAAATGCAGGCGAAACAAACGAGTGATCTTCAAATCCAAGCGTAACACGTGATTTAACTTCAAATCAATGCGAAGTAGAAGATTTAGGTTCAAATCCATGCGAAACAAATGGTTTAGCTTCAAATACTTGTGATATACATGATTTAGCTTCAACTGCATGCGAAACAAACGAGTTAGCTTCAAATCCAAGCGAAACACATGATTTAGCTTCAAATCAATGGGAAGTAGATGATTTACCTTGAAATCCATGCGAAACAAATGGTTTAGCTTCAAATACTTTTGATATACATGATTTAGCTTCAGCTTCATGCGAAACAAACGAGTTAGCTTCAAATCCAAGCGAAAACCATGATTTAGCTTCAAATCAATGCGAAGTAGAAGGCTTAGCATCAAATCCATGCAACACAAATTATTTAGCTTCTTACACTTGCGATATAAGTGATAAAGCTTCAAATGCAGGCGAAACAAACGAGTGAGCTTCAAATCCAAGCGAAACACATGATTTAGCTTCAAATCAATGCGAAGTAGAAGGCTCAGCATCAAATCCATGCAACACAAATTATTTAGCTTCTTATACTTGCGATATAAGTGATAAAGCTTCAAATGCAGGCGAAACAAACGAGTGAGCTTTAAATCCAAGCGTAACACATGATTTAACTTCAAATCAATGCGAAGTAGAAGATTTAGGTTCAAATCCATGCGAAATAAATGGTTTAGCTTCAAATACTTGTGATGTACATGATTTAGTTTCAACTGCATGCGAAACAAACGAGTTAGCTTCAAATCCAAGCGAAACACATGATTTAGCTTCAAATCAATGCGAAGTAGAAGGCTTAGCATCAAATCCATGCAACAAAAATTATTTAGCTTCTTATACTTGCGATATAAGTGATATAGATTCAAATGCAGGCGAAACAAACGAGTGATCTTCAAATCCAAGCGTAACACGTGATTTAACTTCAAATCAATGCGAAGTAGAAGATTTAGGTTCAAATCCATGCGAAACAAATGGTTTAGCTTCAAATACTTGTGATATACATGATTTAGCTTCAACTGCATGCGAAACAAACGAGTTAGCTTCAAATCCAAGCGAAACACATGATTTAGCTTCAAATCAATGCGAAGTAGAAGGCTTAGCATCAAATCCATGCAACACAAATCATTTAGCTTCTTATACTTGCGATATAAGTGATAAAGCTTCAAATGCAGGCGAAACAAACGAGTGAGCTTTAAATCCAAGCGTAACACATGATTTAACTTCAAATCAATGCGAAGTAGAAGGCTTAGCATCAAATCCATGCAACACAAATTATTTAGCTTCTTATACTTGCGATATAAGTGATAAAGTATCAAATGCAGGCGAAACAAACGAGTGAGCTTTAAATCCAAGCGTAACACATGATTTAACTTCTAATCAAAGCGAAGTAGAAGATTTACCTTCAAATCCATGCGAAACAAATGGTTTAGCTTCAAATACTTGTGATATACATGATTTAGCTTCAACTGCATGCGAAACAAACGAGTTAGCTTCAAATCAAAGCGAAATACATGATTTAGCTTCAAATCAATGCGAAGTAGAAGGCTTAGCATCAAATCCATGCAACACAAATTATTAAGCTTCTTATACTTGCGATATAAGTGATAAAGCTTCAAATTCTGGCGAAACAAACGAGTGAGCTTTAATTCCAAGCGTAACACATGATTTAAATTCAAATCAATGCGAAGTAGAAGATTTACCTTCAAATCCATGCGAAACAAATGGTTTAGCTTCAAATACTTGTGATATACATGATTTAGCTTCAGCTGCATGCGAAAAAAACGAATTAGCTTCAAATCCAAGCGAAACACATGATTTAGCTTCAAATCATTCCGAAATAGAAGGCTTAGCATCAAATCCATGCGACACAAATTATTTAGCTTCGTATACTTGCAATATAAGTGATATAGCTTCAAATGCAGGTGAAACAAACGAGTGATCTTCAAATCCAAGCGTAACACTTGATTTAACTTCAAATCAATGGGAAGTAGAAGATTTACCTTCAAATCCATGCGAAACAAATCGTTTAGCTTCAAATACTTGTGATACACCTGATTTAGCTTCGGCTGCATGCGAAACAAACGAGTTAGCTTCAAATCCAAGCGAAACACATGATTTAGCTTCAAATCAATGCGAAATAGAAGGCTTAGCATCAAATCCATGCGACACAAATTATTTAGCTTCGTATACTTGCAATATAAGTGATATAGCTTCAAATGCAGGTGAAACAAACGAGTGATCTTCAAATCCGAGCGTAACACTTGATTTAACTTCAAATCAATGGGAAGTAGATGATTTACCTTGAAATCCATGCGAAACAAATGGTTTAGCTTCAAATACTTTTGATATACATGATTTAGCTTCAGCTTCATGCGAAACAAACGAGTTAGCTTCAAATCCAAGCGAAAACCATGATTTAGCTTCAAATCAATGCGAAGTAGAAGGCTTAGCATCAAATCCATGCAACACAAATTATTTAGCTTCTTATACTTGCGATATAAGTGATAAAGCTTCAAATGCAGGCGAAACAAACGAGTGAGCTTTAAATCCAAGCGTAACACATGATTTAACTTCAAATCAATGCGAAGTAGAAGATTTAGGTTCAAATCCATGCGAAATAAATGGTTTAGCTTCAAATACTTGTGATGTACATGATTTAGTTTCAACTGCATGCGAAACAAACGAGTTAGCTTCAAATCCAAGCGTAACACATGATTTAACTTCAAATCAATGCGAAGTAGAAGATTTAGGTTCAAATCCATGCGAAACAAATGGTTTAGCTTCAAATACTTGTGATATACATGATTTAGTTTCAACTGCATGCGAAACAAACGAGTTAGCTTCAAATCCAAGCGAAACACATGATTTAGCTTCAAATCCAAGCGAAACACATGGTTTAACTTGAAATCAATGCGAAATAGAAGGCTTAGCATCAAATCCATGCGACACAAATTATTTAGCTTCGTATACTTGCAATATAAGTGATATAGCTTCAAATGCAGGCGAAACAAACGAGTGAGCTTTAAATCCAAGCATAACACATGATTTAACTTCAAATCAATGCGAAGTAGAAGGCTTAGCATCAAATCCATGCAACACAAATTATTTAGCTTCTTATACTTGCGATATAAGTGATAAAGCATCAAATGCAGGCGAAACAAACGAGTGAACTTTAAATCCAAGCGTAAGACATGATTTAACTTCAAATCAATGGGAAGTAGAAGATTTACCTTCAAATCCATGCGAAACAAATTGTTTAGCTTCAAATACTTGTGATACACATGATTTAGCTTCGGCTGCATGCGAAACAAACGAGTTAGCTTCAAATCCAAGCGAAACACATGATTTAGCTTCAAATCAATGCGAAATAGAAGGCTTAGCATCAAATCCATGCGACACACATTATTTAGCTTCGTATACTTGCAATATAAGTGATATAGCTTCAAATGCAGGTGAAACAAGCCAGTGATCTTCAAATCCAAACGTAACACTTGATTTAACTTCAAATCAATGGGAAGTAGAAGATTTACTTTCAAATCCATGCGAAACAAATGGTTTTGCTTCAAATACTTGTGATATACATGATTTAGCTTCAACTGCATGCGAAACAAACGAGTTATCTTCAAATCCAAGCGAAACACATGATTTAGCTTCAAATCAATGCGAAGTAGAAGGCTTAGCATCAAATCCATGCAACACAAATTATTTAGCTTCATATACTTGCGATATAAGTGATATAGCTTCAAATGCAGGCGAAACAAACGTGTGATCTTCAAATCCATGCGTAACACGTGATTTAACTTCAAATCAATGCGAAGTAGAAGATTTACCTTCAAATCCATGCGAAACAAATGGTTTAGCTTCAAATACTTGTGATATACATGATTTAGTTTCAACTGCATGCGAAACAAACGAGTTAGCTTCAAATCCAAGCGAAACACATGATTTAGCTTCAAATCAATGCGAAGTAGAAGGCTTAGCATCAAATCCATGCAACAAAAATTATTTAGTTTCTTATACTTGCGATATAAGTGATATAGATTCAAATGCAGGCGAAACAAACGAGTGATCTTCAAATCCAAGCGTAACACGTGATTTAACTTCAAATCAATGCGAAGTAGAAGATTTAGGTTCAAATCCATGCGAAACAAATGGTTTAGCTTCAAATACTTGTGATATACATGATTTAGCTTCAACTGCATGCGAAACAAACGAGTTAGCTTCAAATCCAAGCGAAACACATGATTTAGCTTCAAATCAATGGGAAGTAGATGATTTACCTTGAAATCCATGCGAAACAAATGGTTTAGCTTCAAATACTTTTGATATACATGATTTAGCTTCAGCTTCATGCGAAACAAACGAGTTAGCTTCAAATCCAAGCGAAAATCATGATTTAGCTTCAAATCAATGCGAAGTAGAAGGCTTAGCATAAAATCCATGCAACACAAATTATTTAGCTTCTTACACTTGCGATATAAGTGATAAAGCTTCAAATGCAGGCGAAACAAACGAGTGAGCTTCAAATCCAAGCGAAACACATGATTTAATTTCAAATCAATGCGAAGTAGAAGATTCAGGTTCAAATCCATGCGAAACAAATGGTTCAGCTTCAAATACTTGTGATATACATGATTTAGCTTCAAATGCAGGCGAAACAAACGAGTGAGCTTTAAATCCAAGCATAACACATGATTTAACTTCAAATCAATGCGAAGTAGAAGGCTTAGCATCAAATCCATGCAACACAAATTATTTAGCTTCTTATACTTGCGATATAAGTGATAAAGCATCAAATGCAGGCGAAACAAACGAGTGAACTTTAAATCCAAGCGTAAGACATGATTTAACTTCAAATCAATGGGAAGTAGAAGATTTACCTTCAAATCCATGCGAAACAAATTGTTTAGCTTCAAATACTTGTGATACACATGATTTAGCTTCGGCTGCATGCGAATCAAACGAGTTAGCTTCAAATCCAAGCGAAACACATGATTTAGCTTCAAATCAATGCGAAATAGAAGGCTTAGCATCAAATCCATGCGACACAAATTATTTAGCTTCGTATACTTGCAATATAAGTGATATAGCTTCAAATGCAGGTGAAACAAGCCAGTGATCTTCAAATCCAAACGTAACACTTGATTTAACTTCAAATCAATGGGAAGTAGAAGATTTACCTTCAAATCCATGCGAAACAAATGGTTTAGCTTCAAATACTTGTGATATACATGATTTAGCTTCAACTGCATGCGAAACAAACGAGTTATCTTCAAATCCAAGCGAAACACATGATTTAGCTTCAAATCAATGCGAAGTAGAAGGCTTAGCATCAAATCCATGCAACACAAATTATTTAGCTTCATATACTTGCGATATAAGTGATATAGCTTCAAATGCAGGCGAAACAAACGCGTGATCTTCAAATCCATGCGTAACACGTGATTTAACTTCAAATCAATGCGAAGTAGAAGATTTACCATCAAATCCATGCGAAACAAATGGTTTAGCTTCAAATACTTGTGATATACATGATTTAGCTTCAACTGCATGCGAAACAAACGAGTTAGCTTCAAATCCAAGCGAAACACATGATTTAGCTTCAAATCAATGCGAAGTAGAAGGCTTAGCATCATATCCATGCAACACAAATTATTTAGCTTCTTATACTTGCGATATAAGTGATAAAGCTTCAAATGCAGGTGAAACAAACGAGTGAGCTTTAAATCCAAGCGTAACACATGATTTAACTTCAAATCAATGCGAAGTAGAAGATTTAGGTTCAAATCCATGCGAAACAAATTGTTTAGCTTCAAATACTTGTGATATACATGATTTAGTTTCAACTGCATGCGAAACAAACGAGTTAGCTTCAAATCCAAGCGAAACACATGATTTAGCTTCAAATCCAAGCGAAACACATGGTTTAACTTGAAATCAATGCGAAATAGAAGGCTTAGCATCAAATCCATGCGACACAAATTATTTAGCTTCGTATACTTGCAATATAAGTGATATAGCTTCAAATGCAGGTGAAACAAACCAGTGATCTTCAAATCCAAACGTAACACTTGATTTAACTTCAAATCAATGGGAAGTAGAAGATTTCCCTTCAAATCCATGCGAAACAAATGGTTTAGCTTCAAATACTTGTGATATACATGATTTAGCTTCAACTGCATGCGAAACAAACGAGTTAGCTTCAAATCCAAGCGAAACACATGATTTAGCTTCAAATCAATGCGAAGTAGAAGGCTTAGCATCAAATCCATGCAACACAAATCATTTAGCTTCTTATACTTGCGATATAAGTGATAAAGCTTCAAATGCAGGCGAAACAAACGAGTGAGCTTTAAATCCAATCGTAACACATGATTTAACTTCTAATCAAAGCGAAGTAGAAGATTTACCTTCAAATCCATGCGAAACAAATGGTTTAGCTTCAAATACTTGTGATATACATGATTTAGCTTCAACTGCATGCGAAACAAACGAGTTAGCTTCAAATCCAAGCGAAACACATGATTTAGCTTCAAATCATTCCGAAATAGAAGGCTTAGCATCAAATCCATGCGACACAAATTATTTAGCTTCGTATACTTGCAATATAAGTGATATTGCTTCAAATGCAGGTGAAACAAACGAGTGATCTTCAAATCCAAGCGTAACACTTGATTTAACTTCAAATCAATGGGAAGTAGAAGATTTACCTTCAAATCCATGCGAAACAAATGGTTTAGCTTCAAATACTTGTGATACACCTGATTTAGCTTCGGCTGCATGCGAAACAAACGAGTTAGCTTCAAATCCAAGCGAAACACATGATTTAGCTTCAAATCAATGCGAAGTAGAAGGCTTAGCATCAAATCCATGCAACACAAATTATTTAGCTTCTTATACTTGCGATATAAGTGATAAAGCTTCAAATGCAGGTGAAACAGACGAGTGAGCTTTAAATCCAAGCGTAACACATGATTTAACTTCAAATCAATGCGAAGTAGAAGATTTAGGTTCAAATCCTTGCGAAATAAATGGTTTAGCTTCAAATACTTGTGATATACATGATTTAGATTCAACTGCATGCGAAACAAACGAGTTAGCTTCAAATCCAAGCGAAACACATGATTTAGCTTCAAATCAATGCGAAGTAGAAGGCTTAGCATCAAATCCATGCAACAAAAATTATTTAGTTTCTTATACTTGCGATATAAGTGATATAGATTCAAATGCAGGCGAAACAAACGAGTGATCTTCAAATCCAAGCGTAACACGTGATTTAACTTCAAATCAATGCGAAGTAGAAGATTTAGGTTCAAATCCATGCGAAACAAATGGTTTAGCTTCAAATACTTGTGATATACATGATTTAGTTTCAACTGCATGCGAAACAAACGAGTTAGCTTCAAATCCAAGCGAAACACATGATTTAGCTTCAAATCAATGCGAAGTAGAAGGCTTAGCATCAAATCCATGCAACAAAAATTATTTAGTTTCTTATACTTGCGATATAAGTGATATAGATTCAAATGCAGGCGAAACAAACGAGTGATCTTCAAATCCAAGCGTAACACGTGATTTAACTTCAAATCAATGCGAAGTAGAAGATTTAGGTTCAAATCCATGCGAAACAAATGGTGTAGCTTCAAATACTTGTGATATACATGATTTAGCTTCAACTGCATGCGAAACAAACGAGTTAGCTTCAAATCCAAGCGAAACACATGATTTAGCTTCAAATCAATGGGAAGTAGATGATTTACCTTGAAATCCATGCGAAACAAATGGTTTAGCTTCAAATACTTTTGATATACAATGATTTAGCTTCAGCTTCATGCGAAACAAACGAGTTAGCTTCAAATCCAAGCGAAAACCATGATTTAGCTTCAAATCAATGCGAAGTAGAAGGCTTAGCATCAAATCCATGCAACACAAATTATTTAGCTTCTTACACTTGCGATATAAGTGATAAAGCTTCAAATGCAGGCGAAACAAACGAGTGAGCTTCAAATCCAAGCGAAACACATGATTTAGCTTCAAATCAATGCGAAGTAGAAGGCTCAGCATCAAATCCATGCAACACAAATTATTTAGCTTCTTATACTTGCGATATAAGTGATAAAGCTTCAAATGCAGGCGAAACAAACGAGTGAGCTTTAAATCCAAGCGTAACACATGATTTAACTTCAAATCAATGCGAAGTAGAAGATTTAGGTTCAAATCCATGCGAAATAAATGGTTTAGCTTCAAATACTTGTGATGTACATGATTTAGTTTCAACTGCATGCGAAACAAACGAGTTAGCTTCAAATCCAAGCGAAACACATGATTTAGCTTCAAATCAATGCGAAGTAGAAGGCTTAGCATCAAATCCATGCAACAAAAATTATTTAGCTTCTTATACTTGCGATATAAGTGATATAGATTCAAATGCAGGCGAAACAAACGAGTGATCTTCAAATCCAAGCGTAACACGTGATTTAACTTCAAATCAATGCGAAGTAGAAGATTTAGGTTCAAATCCATGCGAAACAAATGGTTTAGCTTCAAATACTTGTGATATACATGATTTAGCTTCAACTGCATGCGAAACAAACGAGTTAGCTTCAAATCCAAGCGAAACACATGATTTAGCTTCAAATCAATGCGAAGTAGAAGGCTTAGCATCAAATCCATGCAACACAAATCATTTAGCTTCTTATACTTGCGATATAAGTGATAAAGCTTCAAATGCAGGCGAAACAAACGAGTGAGCTTTAAATCCAAGCGTAACACATGATTTAACTTCAAATCAATGCGAAGTAGAAGATTTAGGTTCAAATCCTTGCGAAATAAATGGTTTAGCTTCAAATACTTGTGATATACATGATTTAGATTCAACTGCATGCGAAACAAACGAGTTAGCTTCAAATCCAAGCGAAACACATGATTTAGCTTCAAATCAATGCGAAGTAGAAGGCTTAGCATCAAATCCATGCAACAAAAATTATTTAGTTTCTTATACTTGCGATATAAGTGATATAGATTCAAATGCAGGCGAAACAAACGAGTGATCTTCAAATCCAAGCGTAACACGTGATTTAACTTCAAATCAATGCGAAGTAGAAGATTTAGGTTCAAATCCATGCGAAACAGATGGTTTAGCTTCAAATACTTGTGATACACCTGATTTAGCTTCGGCTGCATGCGAAACAAACGAGTTAGCTTCAAATTCAAGCGAAACACATGATTTAGCTTCAAATCAATGCGAAATAGAAGGCTTAGCATCAAATCCATGCGACACACATTATTTAGCTTCGTATACTTGCAATATAAGTGATATAGCTTCAAATGCAGGTGAAACAAGCCAGTGATCTTCAAATCCAAACGTAACACTTCATTTAACTTCAAATCAATGGGAAGTAGAAGATTTACCTTCAAATCCATGCGAAACAAATGGTTTAGCTTCAAATACTTGTGATATACATGATTTAGCTTCAACTGCATGCGAAACAAACGAGTTATCTTCAAATCCAAGCGAAACACATGATTTAGCTTCAAATCAATGCGAAGTAGAAGGCTTAGCATCAAATCCATGCAACACAAATTATTTAGCTTCATATACTTGCGATATAAGTGATATAGCTTCAAATGCAGGCGAAACAAACGCGTGATCTTCAAATCCATGCGTAACACGTGATTTAACTTCAAATCAATGCGAAGTAGAAGATTTACCTTCAAATCCATGCGAAACAAATGGTTTAGCTTCAAATACTTGTGATATACATGATTTAGCTTCAACTGCATGCGAAACAAACGAGTTAGCTTCAAATCCAAGCGAAACACATGATTTAGCTTCAAATCAATGCGAAGTAGAAGGCTTAGCATCATATCCATGCAACACAAATTATTTAGCTTCTTATACTTGCGATATAAGTGATAAAGCTTCAAATGCAGGAGAAACAAACGAGTGAGCTTTAAATCCAAGCGTAACACATGATTTAATTTCAAATCAATGCGAAGTAGAAGATTCAGGTTCAAATCCATGCGAAACAAATGTTTCAGCTTCAAATACTTGTGATATACATGATTTAGCTTCAAATGCAGGCGAAACAAACGAGTGAGCTTTAAATCCAAGCGTAACACATGATTTAAATTCAAATCAATGCGAAGTAGAAGATTTACCTTCAAATCCATGCGAAACAAATGGTTTAGCTTCAAATACTTGTGATATACATGATTTAGCTTCAACTGCATGCGAAACAAACGAGTTAGCTTCAAATCCAAGCGAAACACATGATTTAGCTTCAAATCATTCCGAAATAGAAGGCTTAGCATCAAATCCATGCGACACAAATTATTTAGCTTCGTATACTTGCAATATAAGTGATATAGCTTCAAATGCAGGTGAAACAAACGAGTGATCTTCAAATCCAAGCGTAACACTTGATTTAACTTCAAATCAATGGGAAGTAGAAGATTTACCTTCAAATCCATGCGAAACAAATGGTTTAGCTTCAAATACTTGTGATACACCTGATTTAGCTTCGGCTGCATGCGAAACAAACGAGTTAGCTTCAAATCCAAGCGAAACACATGATTTAGCTTCAAATCAATGCGAAGTAGAAGGCTTAGCATCAAATCCATGCAACACAAATTATTTAGCTTCTTATACTTGCGATATAAGTGATAAAGCTTCAAATGCAGGTGAAACAGACGAGTGAGCTTTAAATCCAAGCGTAACACATGATTTAACTTCAAATCAATGCGAAGTAGAAGATTTAGGTTCAAATCCTTGCGAAATAAATGGTTTAGCTTCAAATACTTGTGATATACATGATTTAGATTCAACTGCATGCGAAACAAACGAGTTAGATTCAAATCCAAGCGAAACACATGATTTAGCTTCAAATCAATGCGAAGTAGAAGGCTTAGCATCAAATCCATGCAACAAAAATTATTTAGTTTCTTATACTTGCGATATAAGTGATATAGATTCAAATGCAGGCGAAACAAACGAGTGATCTTCAAATCCAAGCGTAACACGTGATTTAACTTCAAATCAATGCGAAGTAGAAGATTTAGGTTCAAATCCATGCGAAACAAATGGTTTAGCTTCAAATACTTGTGATATACATGATTTAGCTTCAACTGCATGCAAAACAAACGAGTTAGCTTCAAATCCAAGCGAAACACATGATTTAGCTTCAAATCAATGCGAAATAGAAGGCTTAGCATCGAATCCATGCGACACAAATTATTTAGCTTCGTATACTTGCAATATAAGTGATATAGCTTCAAATGCAGGTGAAACAAACGAGTGATCTTCAAATCCGAGCGTAACACTTGATTTAACTTCAAATCAATGGGAAGTAGATGATTTACCTTGAAATCCATGCGAAACAAATGGTTTAGCTTCAAATACTTTTGATATACATGATTTAGCTTCAGCTTCATGCGAAACAAACGAGTTAGCTTCAAATCCAAGCGAAAACCATGATTTAGCTTCAAATCAATGCGAAGTAGAAGGCTTAGCATCAAATCCATGCAACACAAATTATTTAGCTTCTTACACTTGCGATATAAGTGATAAAGCTTCAAATGCAGGCGAAACAAACGAGTGAGCTTCAAATCCAAGCGAAACACATGATTTAGCTTCAAATCAATGCGAAGTAGAAGGCTTAGCATCAAATCCATGCAACACAAATTATTTAGCTTCTTATACTTGCGATATAAGTGATAAAGCTTCAAATGCAGGCGAAACAAACGAGTGAGCTTTAAATCCAAGCGTAACACATGATTTAACTTCAAATCAATGCGAAGTAGAAGATTTAGGTTCAAATCCATGCGAAATAAATGGTTTAGCTTCAAATACTTGTGATGTACATGATTTAGTTTCAACTGCATGCGAAACAAACGAGTTAGCTTCAAATCCAAGCGTAACACATGATTTAACTTCAAATGAATGCGAAGTAGAAGATTTAGGTTCAAATCCATACGAAACAAATGGTTTAGCTTCAAATACTTGTGATATACATGATTTAGTTTCAACTGCATGCGAAACAAACGAGTTAGCTTCAAATCCAAGCGAAACACATGATTTAGCTTCAAATCCAAGCGAAACACATGGTTTAACTTGAAATCAATGCGAAATAGAAGGCTTAGCATAAAATCCATGCGACACAAATTATTTAGCTTCGTATACTTGCAATATAAGTGATATAGCTTCAAATGCAGGCGAAACAAACGAGTGAGCTTTAAATCCAAGCATAACACATGATTTAGCTTCAAATCATTCCGAAATAGAAGGCTTAGCATCAAATCCATGCGACACAAATTATTTAGCTTCGTATACTTGCAATATAAGTGATAAAGCATCAAATGCAGGCGAAACAAACGAGTGAACTTTAAATCCAAGCGTAAGACATGATTTAACTTCAAATCAATGGGAAGTAGAAGATTTACCTTCAAATCCATGCGAAACAAATTGTTTAGCTTCAAATACTTGTGATACACATGATTTAGCTTCGGCTGCATGCGAAACAAACGAGTTAGCTTCAAATCCAAGCGAAACACATGATTTAGCTTCAAATCAATGCGAAATAGAAGGCTTAGCATCAAATCCATGCGACACACATTATTTAGCTTCGTATACTTGCAATATAAGTGATATAGCTTCAAATGCAGGTGAAACAAGCCAGTGATCTTCAAATCCAAACGTAACACTTGATTTAACTTCAAATCAATGGGAAGTAGAAGATTTACCTTCAAATCCATGCGAAACAAATGGTTTAGCTTCAAATACTTGTGATATACATGATTTAGCTTCAACTGCATGCGAAACAAACGAGTTAGCTTCAAATCCAAGCGAAACACATGATTTAGCTTCAAATCAATGCGAAGTAGAAGATTTAGGTTCAAATCCATGCGAAACAAATGGTTTAGCTTCAAATACTTGTGATATACATGATTTAGTTTCAACTGCATGCGAAACAAACGAGTTAGCTTCAAATCCAAGCGAAACACATGATTTAGCTTCAAATCAATGCGAAATAGAAGGCTTAGCATCAAATCCATGCGACACACATTATTTAGCTTCGTATACTTGCAATATAAGTGATATAGCTTCAAATGCAGGTGAAACAAGCCAGTGATCTTCAAATCCAAACGTAACACTTGATTTAACTTCAAATCAATGGGAAGTAGAAGATTTACCTTCAAATCCATGCGAAACAAATGGTTTAGCTTCAAATACTTGTGATATACATGATTTAGCTTCAACTGCATGCGAAACAAACGAGTTATCTTCAAATCCAAGCGAAACACATGATTTAGCTTCAAATCAATGCGAAGTAGAAGGCTTAGCATCAAATCCATGCAACACAAATTATTTAGCTTCATATACTTGCGATATAAGTGATATAGCTTCAAATGCAGGCGAAACAAACGTGTGATCTTCAAATCCATGCGTAACACGTGATTTAACTTCAAATCAATGCGAAGTAGAAGATTTACCTTCAAATCCATGCGAAACAAATGGTTTAGCTTCAAATACTTGTGATATACATGATTTAGCTTCAACTGCATGCGAAACAAACGAGTTAGCTTCAAATCCAAGCGAAACACATGATTTAGCTTCAAATCAATGCGAAGTAGAAGGCTTAGCATCAAATCCATGCAACACAAATTATTTAGCTTCTTATACTTGCGATATAAGTGATAAAGCTTCAAATGCAGGTGAAACAGACGAGTGAGCTTTAAATCCAAGCGTAACACATGATTTAACTTCAAATCAATGCGAAGTAGAAGATTTAGGTTCAAATCCTTGCGAAATAAATGGTTTAGCTTCAAATACTTGTGATATACATGATTTAGTTTCAACTGCATGCGAAACAAACGAGTTAGCTTCAAATCCAAGCGAAACACATGATTTAGCTTCAAATCAATGCGAAGTAGAAGGCTTAGCATCAAATCCATGCAACAAAAATTATTTAGTTTCTTATACTTGCGATATAAGTGATATAGATTCAAATGCAGGCGAAACAAACGAGTGATCTTCAAATCCAAGCGTAACACGTGATTTAACTTCAAATCAATGCGAAGTAGAAGATTTAGGTTCAAATCCATGCGAAACAAATGGTTTAGCTTCAAATACTTGTGATATACATGATTTAGCTTCAACTGCATGCGAAACAAACGAGTTAGCTTCAAATCCAAGCGAAACACATGATTTAGCTTCAAATCAATGGGAAGTAGATGATTTACCTTGAAATCCATGCGAAACAAATGGTTTAGCTTCAAATACTTTTGATATACATGATTTAGCTTCAGCTTCATGCGAAACAAACGAGTTAGCTTCAAATCCAAGCGAAAACCATGATTTAGCTTCAAATCAATGCGAAGTAGAAGGCTTAGCATCAAATCCATGCAACACAAATTATTTAGCTTCTTACACTTGCGATATAAGTGATAAAGCTTCAAATGCAGGCGAAACAAACGAGTGAGCTTCAAATCCAAGCGAAACACATGATTTAGCTTCAAATCAATGCGAAGTAGAAGGCTCAGCATCAAATCCATGCAACACAAATTATTTAGCTTCTTATACTTGCGATATAAGTGATAAAGCTTCAAATGCAGGCGAAACAAACGAGTGAGCTTTAAATCCAAGCGTAACACATGATTTAACTTCAAATCAATGCGAAGTAGAAGATTTAGGTTCAAATCCATGCGAAATAAATGGTTTAGCTTCAAATACTTGTGATGTACATGATTTAGTTTCAACTGCATGCGAAACAAACGAGTTTGCTTCAAATCCAAGCGAAACACATGATTTAGCTTCAAATCAATGCGAAGTAGAAGGCTTAGCATCAAATCCATGCAACAAAAATTATTTAGCTTCTTATACTTGCGATATAAGTGATATAGATTCAAATGCAGGCGAAACAAACGAGTGATCTTCAAATCCATGCGTAACACGTGATTTAACTTCAAATCAATGCGAAGTAGAAGATTTACCTTCAAATCCATGCGAAACAAATGGTTTAGCTTCAAATACTTGTGATATACATGATTTAGCTTCAACTGCATGCGAAACAAACGAGTTAGCTTCAAATCCAAGCGAAACACATGATTTAGCTTCAAATCAATGCGAAGTAGAAGGCTTAGCATCAAATCCATGCAACACAAATTATTTAGCTTCTTATACTTGCGATATAAGTGATAAAGCTTCAAATGCAGGTGAAACAGACGAGTGAGCTTTAAATCCAAGCGTAACACATGATTTAACTTCAAATCAATGCGAAGTAGAAGATTTTGGTTCAAATCCTTGCGAAATAAATGGTTTAGCTTCAAATACTTGTGATATACATGATTTAGTTTCAACTGCATGCGAAACAAACGAGTTAGATTCAAATCCAAGCGAAAAACATGATTTAGCTTCAAATCAATGCGAAGTAGAAGGCTTAGCATCAAATCCATGCAACAAAAATTATTTAGTTTCTTATACTTGCGATATAAGTGATATAGATTCAAATGCAGGCGAAACAAACGAGTGATCTTCAAATCCAAGCGTAACACGTGATTTAACTTCAAATCAATGCGAAGTAGAAGATTTAGGTTCAAATCCATGCAACACAAATCATTTAGCTTCTTATACTTGCGATATAAGTGATAAAGCTTCAAATGCAGGCGAAACAAACGAGTGAGCTTTAAATCCAAGCGTAACACATGATTTAACTTCAAATCAATGCGAAGTAGAAGGCTTAGCATCAAATCCATGCAACACAAATTATTTAGTTTCTTATACTTGCGATATAAGTGATAAAGCATCAAATGCAGGCGAAACAAACGAGTGAGCTTTAAATCCAAGCGTAACACATGATTTAACTTCTAATCAAAGCGAAGTAGAAGATTTACCTTCAAATCCATGCGAAACAAATGGTTTAGCTTCAAATACTTGTGATATACATGATTTAGCTTCAACTGCATGCGAAACAAACGAGTTAGCTTCAAATCAAAGCGAAATACATGATTTAGCTTCAAATCAATGCGAAGTAGAAGGCTTAGCATCAAATCCATGCAACACAAATTATTAAGCTTCTTATACTTGCGATATAAGTGATAAAGCTTCAAATTCTGGCGAAACAAACGAGTGAGCTTTAATTCCAAGCGTAACACATGATTTAAATTCAAATCAATGCGAAGTAGAAGATTTACCTTCAAATCCATGCGAAACAAATGGTTTAGCTTCAAATACTTGTGATATACATGATTTAGCTTCAGCTGCATGCGAAACAAACGAATTAGCTTCAAATCCAAGCGAAACACATGATTTAGCTTCAAATCAATGCGAAATAGAAGGCTTAGCATCAAATCCATGCGACACAAATTATTTAGCTTCGTATACTTGCAATATAAGTGATATAGCTTCAAATGCAGGTGAAACAAACGAGTGATCTTCAAATCCGAGCGTAACACTTGATTTAACTTCAAATCAATGGGAAGTAGATGATTTACCTTGAAATCCATGCGAAACAATTGGTTTAGCTTCAAATACTTTTGATATACATGATTTAGCTTCAGCTTCATGCGAAACAAACGAGTTAGCTTCAAATCCAAGCGAAAACCATGATTTAGCTTCAAATCAATGCGAAGTAGAAGGCTTAGCATCAAATCCATGCAACACAAATTATTTAGCTTCTTATACTTGCGATATAAGTGATAAAGCTTCAAATGCAGGCGAAACAAACGAGTGAGCTTTAAATCCAAGCGTAACACATGATTTAACTTCAAATCAATGCGAAGTAGAAGATTTAGGTTCAAATCCATGCGAAATAAATGGTTTAGCTTCAAATACTTGTGATGTACATGATTTAGTTTCAACTGCATGCGAAACAAACGAGTTAGCTTCAAATCCAAGCGTAACACATGATTTAACTTCAAATCAATGCGAAGTAGAAGATTTAGGTTCAAATCCATGCGAAACAAATCGTTTAGCTTCAAATACTTGTGATATACATGATTTAGTTTCAACTGCATGCGAAACAAACGAGTTAGCTTCAAATCCAAGCGAAACACATGATTTAGCTTCAAATCCAAGCGAAACACATGGTTTAACTTGAAATCAATGCGAAATAGAAGGCTTAGCATCAAATCCATGCGACACAAATTATTTAGCTTCGTATACATGCAATATAAGTGATATAGCTTCAAATGCAGGCGAAACAAACGAGTGAGCTTTAAATCCAAGCATAACACATGATTTAACTTCAAATCAATGCGAAGTAGAAGGCTTAGCATCAAATCCATGCAACACAAATTATTTAGCTTCTTATACTTGCGATATAAGTGATAAAGCATCAAATGCAGGCGAAACAAACGAGTGAACTTTAAATCCAAGCGTAAGACATGATTTAACTTCAAATCAATGGGAAGTAGAAGATTTACCTTCAAATCCATGCGAAACAAATTGTTTAGCTTCAAATACTTGTGATACACATGATTTAGCTTCGGCTGCATGCGAAACAAACGAGTTAGCTTCAAATCCAAGCGAAACACATGATTTAGCTTCAAATCAATGCGAAATAGAAGGCTTAGCATCAAATCCATGCGACACACATTATTTAGCTTCGTATACTTGCAATATAAGTGATATAGCTTCAAATGCAGGTGAAACAAGCCAGTGATCTTCAAATCCAAACGTAACACTTGATTTAACTTCAAATCAATGGGAAGTAGAAGATTTGCCTTCAAGTCCATGCGAAACAAATGGTTTTGCTTCAAATACTTGTGATATACATGATTTAGCTTCAACTGCATGCGAAACAAACGAGTTATCTTCAAATCCAAGCGAAACACATGATTTAGCTTCAAATCAATGCGAAGTAGAAGGCTTAGCATCAAATCCATGCAACACAAATTATTTAGCTTCATATACTTGCGATATAAGTGATATAGCTTCAAATGCAGGCGAAACAAACGTGTGATCTTCAAATCCATGCGTAACACGTGATTTAACTTCAAATCAATGCGAAGTAGAAGATTTACCTTCAAATCCATGCGAAACAAATGGTTTAGCTTCAAATACTTGTGATATACATGATTTAGCTTCAACTGCATGCGAAACAAACGAGTTAGCTTCAAATCCAAGCGAAACACATGATTTAGCTTCAAATCAATGCGAAGTAGAAGGCTTAGCATCAAATCCATGCAACACAAATTATTTAGCTTCTTATACTTGCGATATAAGTGATAAAGCTTCAAATGCAGGTGAAACAGACGAGTGAGCTTTAAATCCAAGCGTAACACATGATTTAACTTCAAATCAATGCGAAGTAGAAGATTTAGGTTCAAATCCTTGCGAAATAAATGGTTTAGCTTCAAATACTTGTGATATACATGATTTAGTTTCAACTGCATGCGAAACAAACGAGTTAGCTTCAAATCCAAGCGAAACACATGATTTAGCTTCAAATCAATGCGAAGTAGAAGGCTTAGCATCAAATCCATGCAACAAAAATTATTTAGTTTCTTATACTTGCGATATAAGTGATATAGATTCAAATGCAGGCGAAACAAACGAGTGATCTTCAAATCCAAGCGTAACACGTGATTTAACTTCAAATCAATGCGAAGTAGAAGATTTAGGTTCAAATCCATGCGAAACAAATGGTTTAGCTTCAAATACTTGTGATATACATGATTTAGCTTCAACTGCATGCGAAACAAACGAGTTAGCTTCAAATCCAAGCGAAACACATGATTTAGCTTCAAATCAATGGGAAGTAGATGATTTACCTTGAAATCCATGCGAAACAAATGGTTTAGCTTCAAATACTTTTGATATACATGATTTAGCTTCAGCTTCATGCGAAACAAACGAGTTAGCTTCAAATCCAAGCGAAAACCATGATTTAGCTTCAAATCAATGCGAAGTAGAAGGCTTAGCATCAAATCCATGCAACACAAATTATTTAGCTTCTTACACTTGCGATATAAGTGATAAAGCTTCAAATGCAGGCGAAACAAACGAGTGAGCTTCAAATCCAAGCGAAACACATGATTTAGCTTCAAATCAATGCGAAGTAGAAGGCTCAGCATCAAATCCATGCAACACAAATTATTTAGCTTCTTATACTTGCGATATAAGTGATAAAGCTTCAAATGCAGGCGAAACAAACGAGTGATCTTCAAATCCAAGCGTAACACTTGATTTAACTTCAAATCAATGGGAAGTAGAAGATTTACCTTCAAATCCATGCGAAACAAATGGTTTAGCTTCAAATACTTGTGATATACATGATTTAGCTGTAGCTGCATGCGATACAAACGAGTTAGCTTCAAATCCAAGCGAAACACATGATTTAGCTTCAAATCAATGCGAAGTAGAAGGCTTAGCATCAAATCCATGCAACACAAATTATTTAGCTTCTTATACTTGCGATATAAGTGATATAGATTCAAATGCAGGCGAAACAAACGAGTGATCTTCAAATCCAAGCGTAACACGTGATTTAACTTCAAATCAATGCGAAGTAGAAGATTTAGGTTCAAATCCATGCGAAACAAATGGTTTAGCTTCAAATACTTGTGATATACATGATTTAGCTTCAACTGCATGCGAAACAAACGAGTTAGCTTCAAATCCAAGCGAAACACATGATTTAGCTTCAAATCAATGCGAAGTAGAAGGCTTAGCATCATATCCATGCAACACAAATTATTTAGCTTCTTATACTTGCGATATAAGTGATAAAGCTTCAAATGCAGGTGAAACAAACGAGTGAGCTTTAAATCCAAGCGTAACACATGATTTAATTTCAAATCAATGCGAAGTAGAAGATTCAGGTTCAAATCCATGCGAAACAAATGGTTCAGCTTCAAATACTTGTGATATACATGATTTAGCTTCAAATGCAGGCGAAACAAACGAGTGAGCTTTAAATCCAAGCATAACACATGATTTAACTTCAAATCAATGCGAAGTAGAAGGCTTAGCATCAAATCCATGCAACACAAATTATTTAGCTTCTTATACTTGCGATATAAGTGATAAAGCATCAAATGCAGGCGAAACAAACGAGTGAACTTTAAATCCAAGCGTAAGACATGATTTAACTTCAAATCAATGGGAAGTAGAAGATTTACCTTCAAATCCATGCGAAACAAATTGTTTAGCTTCAAATACTTGTGATACACATGATTTAGCTTCGGCTGCATGCGAAACAAACGAGTTAGCTTCAAATCCAAGCGAAACACATGATTTAGCTTCAAATCAATGCGAAATAGAAGGCTTAGCATCAAATCCATGCGACACAAATTATTTAGCTTCGTATACTTGCAATATAAGTGATATAGCTTCAAATGCAGGTGAAACAAGCCAGTGATCTTCAAATCCAAACGTAACACTAGATTTAACTTCAAGTCAATGGGAAGTAGAAGATTTACCTTCAAATCCATGCGAAACAAATGGTTTAGCTTCAAATACTTGTGATATACATGATTTAGCTTCAACTGCATGCGAAACAAACGAGTTATCTTCAAATCCAAGCGAAACACATGATTTAGCTTCAAATCAATGCGAAGTAGAAGGCTTAGCATCAAATCCATGCAACACAAATTATTTAGCTTCATATACTTGCGATATAAGTGATATAGCTTCAAATGCAGGCGAAACAAACGTGTGATCTTCAAATCCATGCGTAACACGTGATTTAACTTCAAATCAATGCGAAGTAGAAGATTTACCTTCAAATCCATGCGAAACAAATGGTTTAGCTTCAAATACTTGTGATATACATGATTTAGCTTCAACTGCATGCGAAACAAACGAGTTAGCTTCAAATCCAAGCGAAACACATGATTTAGCTTCAAATCAATGCGAAGTAGAAGGCTTAGCATCAAATCCATGCAACACAAATTATATAGCTTCATATACTTGCGATATAAGTGATATAGCTTCAAATGCAGGTGAAACAAGCCAGTGATCTTCAAATCCAAACGTAACACTTGATTTAACTTCAAATCAATGGGAAGTAGAAGATTTACCTTCAAATCCATGCGAAACAAATGGTTTAGCTTCAAATACTTGTGATATACATGATTTAGCTTCAACTGCATGCGAAACAAACGAGTTATCTTCAAATCCAAGCGAAACACATGATTTAGCTTCAAATCAATGCGAAGTAGAAGGCTTAGCATCAAATCCATGCAACACAAATTATTTAGCTTCATATACTTGCGATATAAGTGATATAGCTTCAAATGCAGGCGAAACAAACGCGTGATCTTCAAATCCATGCGTAACACGTGATTTAACTTCAAATCAATGCGAAGTAGAAGATTTACCTTCAAATCCATGCGAAACAACTGGTTTAGCTTCAAATACTTGTGATATACATGATTTAGCTTCAACTGCATGCGAAACAAACGAGTTAGCTTCAAATCCAAGCGAAACACATGATTTAGCTTCAAATCAATGCGAAGTAGAAGGCTTAGCATCAAATCCATGCAACACAAATCATTTAGCTTCTTATACTTGCGATATAAGTGATAAAGCTTCAAATGCAGGCGAAACAAACGAGTGAGCTTTAAATCCAATCGTAACACATGATTTAACTTCTAATCAAAGCGAAGTAGAAGATTTACCTTCAAATCCATGCGAAACAAATGGTTTAGCTTCAAATACTTGTGATATACATGATTTAGCTTCAACTGCATGCGAAACAAACGAGTTAGCTTCAAATCCAAGCGAAACACATGATTTAGCTTCAAATCATTCCGAAATAGAAGGCTTAGCATCAAATCCATGCGACACAAATTATTTAGCTTCGTATACTTGCAATATAAGTGATATTGCTTCAAATGCAGGTGAAACAAACGAGTGATCTTCAAATCCAAGCGTAACACTTGATTTAACTTCAAATCAATGGGAAGTAGAAGATTTACCTTCAAATCCATGCGAAACAAATGGTTTAGCTTCAAATACTTGTGATACACCTGATTTAGCTTCGGCTGCATGCGAAACAAACGAGTTAGCTTCAAATCCAAGCGAAACACATGATTTAGCTTCAAATCAATGCGAAGTAGAAGGCTTAGCATCAAATCCATGCAACACAAATTATTTAGCTTCTTATACTTGCGATATAAGTGATAAAGCTTCAAATGCAGGTGAAACAGACGAGTGAGCTTTAAATCCAAGCGTAACACATGATTTAACTTCAAATCAATGCGAAGTAGAAGATTTAGGTTCAAATCCTTGCGAAATAAATGGTTTAGCTTCAAATACTTGTGATATACATGATTTAGATTCAACTGCATGCGAAACAAACGAGTTAGCTTCAAATCCAAGCGAAACACATGATTTAGCTTCAAATCAATGCGAAGTAGAAGGCTTAGCATCAAATCCATGCAACAAAAATTATTTAGTTTCTTATACTTGCGATATAAGTGATATAGATTCAAATGCAGGCGAAACAAACGAGTGATCTTCAAATCCAAGCGTAACACGTGATTTAACTTCAAATCAATGCGAAGTAGAAGATTTAGGTTCAAATCCATGCGAAACAAATGGTTTAGCTTCAAATACTTGTGATATACATGATTTAGCTTCAACTGCATGCAAAACAAACGAGTTAGCTTCAAATCCAAGCGAAACACATGATTTAGCTTCAAATCAATGCGAAATAGAAGGCTTAGCATCAAATCCATGCGACACAAATTATTTAGCTTCGTATACTTGCAATATAAGTGATATAGCTTCAAATGCAGGTGAAACAAACGAGTGATCTTCAAATCCAAGCGAAACACATGATTTAGCTTCAAATCAATGGGAAGTAGATGATTTACCTTGAAATCCATGCGAAACAAATGGTTTAGCTTCAAATACTTTTGATATACATGATTTAGCTTCAGCTTCATGCGAAACAAACGAGTTAGCTTCAAATCCAAGCGAAAACCATGATTTAGCTTCAAATCAATGCGAAGTAGAAGGCTTAGCATCAAATCCATGCAACACAAATTATTTAGCTTCTTACACTTGCGATATAAGTGATAAAGCTTCAAATGCAGGCGAAACAAACGAGTGAGCTTCAAACCCAAGCGAAACACATGATTTAGCTTCAAATCAATGCGAAGTAGAAGGCTCAGCATCAAATCCATGCAACACAAATTATTTAGCTTCTTATACTTGCGATATAAGTGATAAAGCTTCAAATGCAGGCGAAACAAACGAGTGAGCTTTAAATCCAAGCGTAACACATGATTTAACTTCAAATCAATGCGAAGTAGAAGATTTAGGTTCAAATCCATGCGAAATAAATGGTTTAGCTTCAAATACTTGTGATGTACATGATTTAGTTTCAACTGCATGCGAAACAAACGAGTTAGCTTCAAATCCAAGCGAAACACATGATTTAGCTTCAAATCAATGCGAAGTAGAAGGCTTAGCATCAAATCCATGCAACAAAAATTATTTAGCTTCTTATACTTGCGATATAAGTGATATAGATTCAAATGCAGGCGAAACAAACGAGTGATCTTCAAATCCAAGCGTAACACGTGATTTAACTTCAAATCAATGCGAAGTAGAAGATTTAGGTTCAAATCCATGCGAAACAAATGGTTTAGCTTCAAATACTTGTGATATACATGATTTAGCTTCAACTGCATGCGAAACAAACGAGTTAGCTTCAAATCCAAGCGAAACACATGATTTAGCTTCAAATCAATGCGAAGTAGAAGGCTTAGCATCAAATCCATGCAACACAAATCATTTAGCTTCTTATACTTGCGATATAAGTGATAAAGCTTCAAATGCAGGCGAAACAAACGAGTGAGCTTTAAATCCAAGCGTAACACATGATTTAACTTCAAATCAATGCGAAGTAGAAGATTTAGGTTCAAATCCTTGCGAAATAAATGGTTTAGCTTCAAATACTTGTGATATACATGATTTAGATTCAACTGCATGCGAAACAAACGAGTTAGCTTCAAATCCAAGCGAAACACATGATTTAGCTTCAAATCAATGCGAAGTAGAAGGCTTAGCATCAAATCCATGCAACAAAAATTATTTAGTTTCTTATACTTGCGATATAAGTGATAAAGCTTCAAATGCAGGCGAAACAAACGAGTGAGCTTTAAATCCAAGCGTAACACATGATTTAACTTCAAATCAAAGCGAAGTAGAAGATTTACCTTCAAATCCATGCGCAACAAATGGTTTAGCTTCAAATACTTGTGATATACATGATTTAGCTTCAACTGCATGCGAAACAAACGAGTTAGCTTCAAATCAAAGCGAAATACATGATTTAGCTTTAAATCAATGCGAAGTAGAAGGCTTAGCATCAAATCCATGCAACACAAATTATTAAGCTTCTTACACTTGCGATATAAGTGATAAAGCTTCAAATGCAGGCGAAACAAACGAGTGATCTTCAAATCCAAGCGTAACACGTGATTTAACTTCAAATCAATGCGAAGTAGAAGATTTAGGTTCAAATCCATGCGAAACAAATGGTTTAGCTTCAAATACTTGTGATATACATGATTTAGCTTCAACTGCATGCAAAACAAACGAGTTAGCTTCAAATCCAAGCGAAACACATGATTTAGCTTCAAATCAATGCGAAATAGAAGGCTTAGCATCAAATCCATGCGACACAAATTATTTAGCTTCGTATACTTGCAATATAAGTGATATAGCTTCAAATGCAGGTGAAACAAACGAGTGATCTTCAAATCCGAGCGTAACACTTGATTTAACTTCAAATCAATGGGAAGTAGATGATTTACCTTGAAATCCATGCGAAACAAATGGTTTAGCTTCAAATACTTGTGATACACCTGATTTAGCTTCGGCTGCATGCGAAACAAACGAGTTAGCTTGAAATCCAAGCGAAACACATGATTTAGCTTCAAATCAATGCGAAGTAGAAGGCTTAGCATCAAATCCATGCAACACAAATTATTTAGCTTCTTATACTTGCGATATAAGTGATAAAGCTTCAAATGCAGGTGAAACAGACGAGTGAGCTTTAAATCCAAGCGTAACACATGATTTAACTTCAAATCAATGCGAAGTAGAAGATTTAGGTTCAAATCCTTGCGAAATAAATGGTTTAGCTTCAAATACTTGTGATATACATGATTTAGATTCAACTGCATGCGAAACAAACGAGTTAGCTTCAAATCCAAGCGAAACACATGATTTAGCTTCAAATCAATGCGAAGTAGAAGACTTAGCATCAAATCCATGCAACAAAAATTATTTAGTTTCTTATACTTGCGATATAAGTGATATAGATTCAAATGCAGGCGAAACAAACGAGTGATCTTCAAATCCAAGCGTAACACGTGATTTAACTTCAAATCAATGCGAAGTAGAAGATTTAGGTTCAAATCCATGCGAAACAAATGGTTTAGCTTCAAATACTTGTGATATACATGATTTAGCTTCAACTGCATGCAAAACAAACGAGTTAGCTTCAAATCCAAGCGAAACACATGATTTTGCTTCAAATCAATGCGAAATAGAAGGCTTAGCATCAAATCCATGCGACACAAATTATTTAGCTTCGTATACTTGCAATATAAGTGATATAGCTTCAAATGCAGGTGAAACAAACGAGTGATCTTCAAATCCGAGCGTAACACTTGATTTAACTTCAAATCAATGGGAAGTAGATGATTTACCTTGAAATCCATGCGAAACAAATGGTTTAGCTTCAAATACTTTTGATATACATGATTTAGCTTCAGCTTCATGCGAAACAAACGAGTTAGCTTCAAATCCAAGCGAAAACCATGATTTAGCTTCAAATCAATGCGAAATAGAAGGCTTAGCATCAAATCCATGCAACACAAATTATTTAGCTTCTTACACTTGCGATATAAGTGATAAAGCTTCAAATGCAGGCGGAACAAACGAGTGAGCTTCAAATCCAAGCGAAACACATGATTTAGCTTCAAATCAATGCGAAGTAGAAGGCTTAGCATCAAATCCATGCAACACAAATTATTTAGCTTCTTATACTTGCGATACAAGTGATAAAGCTTCAAATGCAGGCGAAACAAACGAGTGAGCTTTAAATCCAAGCGTAACACATGATTTAACTTCAAATCAATGCGAAGTAGAAGATTTAGGTTCAAATCCATGCGAAATAAATGGTTTAGCTTCAAATACTTGTGATGTACATGATTTAGTTTCAACTGCATGCGAAACAAACGAGTTAGCTTCAAATCCAAGCGAAACACATGATTTAGCTTCAAATCAATGCGAAGTAGAAGGCTTAGCATCAAATCCATGCAACAAAAATTATTTAGCTTCTTATACTTGCGATATAAGTGATATAGATTCAAATGCAGGCGAAACAAACGAGTGATCTTCAAATCCAAGCGTAACACGTGATTTAACTTCAAATCAATGCGAAGTAGAAGATTTAGGTTCAAATCCATGCGAAACAAATGGTTTAGCTTCAAATACTTGTGATATACATGATTTAGCTTCAACTGCATGCGAAACAAACGAGTTAGCTTCAAATCCAAGCGAAACACATGATTTAGCTTCAAATCAATGCGAAGTAGAAGGCTTAGCATCATATCCATGCAACACAAATTATTTAGCTTCTTATACTTGCGATATAAGTGATAAAGCTTCAAATGCAGGTGAAACAAACGAGTGAGCTTTAAATCCAAGCGTAACACATGATTTAATTTCAAATCAATGCGAAGTAGAAGATTCAGGTTCAAATCCATGCGAAACAAATGGTTCAGCTTCAAATACTTGTGATATACATGATTTAGCTTCAAATGCAGGCGAAACAAACGAGTGAGCTTTAAATCCAAGCATAACACATGATTTAACTTCAAATCAATGCGAAGTAGAAGGCTTTGCATCAAATCCATGCAACACAAATTATTTAGCTTCTTATACTTGCGATATAAGTGATAAAGCATCAAATGCAGGCGAAACAAACGAGTGAACTTTAAACCCAAGCGTAAGACATGATTTAACTTCAAATCAATGGGAAGTAGAAGATTTACCTTCAAATCCATGCGAAACAAATTGTTTAGCTTCAAATACTTGTGATACACATGATTTAGCTTCGGCTGCATGCGAAACAAACGAGTTAGCTTCAAATCCAAGCGAAACACATGATTTAGCTTCAAATCAATGCGAAATAGAAGGCTTAGCATCAAATCCATGCGACACAAATTATTTAGCTTCGTATACTTGCAATATAAGTGATATAGCTTCAAATGCAGGTGAAACAAGCCAGTGATCTTCAAATCCAAACGTAACACTTGATTTAACTTCAAATCAATGGGAAGTAGAAGATTTACCTTCAAATCCATGCGAAACAAATGGTTTAGCTTCAAATACTTGTGATATACATGATTTAGCTTCAACTGCATGCGAAACAAACGAGTTATCTTCAAATCCAAGCGAAACACATGATTTAGCTTCAAATCAATGCGAAGTAGAAGGCTTAGCATCAAATCCATGCAACACAAATTATTTAGCTTCATATACTTGCGATATAAGTGATATAGCTTCAAATGCAGGCGAAACAAACGTGTGATCTTCAAATCCATGCGTAACACGTGATTTAACTTCAAATCAATGCGAAGTAGAAGATTTACCTTCAAATCCATGCGAAACAAATGGTTTAGCTTCAAATACTTGTGATATACATGATTTAGCTTCAACTGCATGCGAAACAAACGAGTTAGCTTCAAATCCAAGCGAAACACATGATTTAGCTTCAAATCAATGCGAAGTAGAAGGCTTAGCATCAAATCCATGCAACACAAATTATTTAGCTTCATATACTTGCGATATAAGTGATATAGCTTCAAATGCAGGTGAAACAAGCCAGTGATCTTCAAATCCAAACGTAACACTTGATTTAACTTCAAATCAATGGGAAGTAGAAGATTTACCTTCAAATCCATGCGAAACAAATGGTTTAGCTTCAAATACTTGTGATATACATGATTTAGCTTCAACTGCATGCGAAACAAACGAGTTATCTTCAAATCCAAGCGAAACACATGATTTAGCTTCAAATCAATGCGAAGTAGAAGGCTTAGCATCAAATCCATGCAACACAAATTATTTAGCTTCATATACTTGCGATATAAGTGATATAGCTTCAAATGCAGGCGAAACAAACGCGTGATCTTCAAATCCATGCGTAACACGTGATTTAACTTCAAATCAATGCGAAGTAGAAGATTTACCTTCAAATCCATGCGAAACAAATGGTTTAGCTTCAAATACTTGTGATATACATGATTTAGCTTCAACTGCATGCGAAACAAACGAGTTAGCTTCAAATCCAAGCGAAACACATGATTTAGCTTCAAATCAATGCGAAGTAGAAGGCTTAGCATCATATCCATGCAACACAAATTATTTAGCTTCTTATACTTGCGATATAAGTGATAAAGCTTCAAATGCAGGTGAAACAAACGAGTGAGCTTTAAATCCAAGCGTAACACATGATTTAACTTCAAATCAATGCGAAGTAGAAGATTTAGGTTCAAATCCATGCGAAACAAATTGTTTAGCTTCAAATACTTGTGATATACATGATTTAGTTTCAACTGCATGCGAAACAAACGAGTTAGCTTCAAATCCAAGCGAAACACATGATTTAGCTTCAAATCCAAGCGAAACACATGGTTTAACTTGAAATCAATGCGAAATAGAAGGCTTAGCATCAAATCCATGCGACACAAATTATTTAGCTTCGTATACTTGCAATATAAGTGATATAGCTTCAAATGCAGGTGAAACAAACCAGTGATCTTCAAATCCAAACGTAACACTTGATTTAACTTCAAATCAATGGGAAGTAGAAGATTTCCCTTCAAATCCATGCGAAACAAATGGTTTAGCTTCAAATACTTGTGATATACATGATTTAGCTTCAACTGCATGCGAAACAAACGTGTTAGCTTCAAATCCAAGCGAAACACATGATTTAGCTTCAAATCAATGCGAAGTAGAAGGCTTAGCATCAAATCCATGCAACACAAATCATTTAGCTTCTTATACTTGCGATATAAGTGATAAAGCTTCAAATGCAGGCGAAACAAACGAGTGAGCTTTAAATCCAATCGTAACACATGATTTAACTTCTAATCAAAGCGAAGTAGAAGATTTACCTTCAAATCCATGCGAAACAAATGGTTTAGCTTCAAATACTTGTGATATACATGATTTAGCTTCAACTGCATGCGAAACAAACGAGTTAGCTTCAAATCCAAGCGAAACACATGATTTAGCTTCAAATCATTCCGAAATAGAAGGCTTAGCATCAAATCCATGCGACACAAATTATTTAGCTTCGTATACTTGCAATATAAGTGATATTGCTTCAAATGCAGGTGAAACAAACGAGTGATCTTCAAATCCAAGCGTAACACTTGATTTAACTTCAAATCAATGGGAAGTAGAAGATTTACCTTCAAATCCATGCGAAACAAATGGTTTAGCTTCAAATACTTGTGATACACCTGATTTAGCTTCGGCTGCATGCGAAACAAACGAGTTAGCTTCAAATCCAAGCGAAACACATGATTTAGCTTCAAATCAATGCGAAGTAGAAGGCTTAGCATCAAATCCATGCAACACAAATTATTTAGCTTCTTATACTTGCGATATAAGTGATAAAGCTTCAAATGCAGGTGAAACAGACGAGTGAGCTTTAAATCCAAGCGTAACACATGATTTAACTTCAAATCAATGCGAAGTAGAAGATATAGGTTCAAATCCTTGCGAAATAAATGGTTTAGCTTCAAATACTTGTGATATACATGATTTAGATTCAACTGCATGCGAAACAAACGAGTTAGCTTCAAATCCAAGCGAAACACATGATTTAGCTTCAAATCAATGCGAAGTAGAAGGCTTAGCATCAAATCCATGCAACAAAAATTATTTAGTTTCTTATACTTGCGATATAAGTGATATAGATTCAAATGCAGGCGAAACAAACGAGTGATCTTCAAATCCAAGCGTAACACGTGATTTAACTTCAAATCAATGCGAAGTAGAAGATTTAGGTTCAAATCCATGCGAAACAAATGGTTTAGCTTCAAATACTTGTGATATACATGATTTAGCTTCAACTGCATGCAAAACAAACGAGTTAGCTTCAAATCCAAGCGAAACACATGATTTAGCTTCAAATCAATGCGAAATAGAAGGCTTAGCATCAAATCCATGCGACACAAATTATTTAGCTTCGTATACTTGCAATATAAGTGATATAGCTTCAAATGCAGGTGAAACAAACGAGTGATCTTCAAATCCGAGCGTAACACTTGATTTAACTTCAAATCAATGGGAAGTAGATGATTTACCTTGAAATCCATGCGAAACAAATGGTTTAGCTTCAAATACTTTTGATATACATGATTTAGCTTCAGCTTCATGCGAAACAAACGAGTTAGCTTCAAATCCAAGCGAAAACCATGATTTAGCTTCAAATCAATGCGAAGTAGAAGGCTTAGCATCAAATCCATGCAACACAAATTATTTAGCTTCTTACACTTGCGATATAAGTGATAAAGCTTCAAATGCAGGCGAAACAAACGAGTGAGCTTCAAATCCAAGCGAAACACATGATTTAGCTTCAAATCAATGCGAAGTAGAAGGCTTAGCATCAAATCCATGCAACACAAATTATTTAGCTTCTTATACTTGCGATATAAGTGATAAAGCTTCAAATGCAGGCGAAACAAACGAGTGAGCTTTAAATCCAAGCGTAACACATGATTTAACTTCAAATCAATGCGAAGTAGAAGATTTAGGTTCAAATCCATGCGAAATAAATGGTTTAGCTTCAAATACTTGTGATGTACATGATTTAGTTTCAACTGCATGCGAAACAAACGAGTTAGCTTCAAATCCAAGCGTAACACATGATTTAACTTCAAATCAATGCGAAGTAGAAGATTTAGGTTCAAATCCATGCGAAACAAATGGTTTAGCTTCAAATACTTGTGATATACATGATTTAGTTTCAACTGCATGCGAAACAAACGAGTTAGCTTCAAATCCAAGCGAAACACATGATTTAGCTTCAAATCCAAGCGAAACACATGGTTTAACTTGAAATCAATGCGAAATAGAAGGCTTAGCATCAAATCCATGCGACACAAATTATTTAGCTTCGTATACTTGCAATATAAGTGATATAGCTTCAAATGCAGGCGAAACAAACGAGTGAGCTTTAAATCCAAGCATAACACATGATTTAACTTCAAATCAATGCGAAGTAGAAGGCTTAGCATCAAATGCATGCAACACAAATTATTTAGCTTCTTATACTTGCGATATAAGTGATAAAGCATCAAATGCAGGCGAAACAAACGAGTGAACTTTAAATCCAAGCGTAAGACATGATTTAACTTCAAATCAATGGGAAGTAGAAGATTTACCTTCAAATCCATGCGAAACAAATTGTTTAGCTTCAAATACTTGTGATACACATGATTTAGCTTCGGCTGCATGCGAAACAAACGAGTTAGCTTCAAATCCAAGCGAAACACATGATTTAGCTTCAAATCAATGCGAAATAGAAGGCTTAGCATCAAATCCATGCGACACACATTATTTAGCTTCGTATACTTGCAATATAAGTGATATAGCTTCAAATGCAGGTGAAACAAGCCAGTGATCTTCAAATCCAAACGTAACACTTGATTTAACTTCAAATCAATGGGAAGTAGAAGATTTACCTTCAAATCCATGCGAAACAAATTGTTTAGCTTCAAATACTTGTGATATACATGATTTAGCTTCAACTGCATGCGAAACAAACGAGTTATCTTCAAATCCGAGCGAAACACATGATTTAGCTTCAAATCAATGCGAAGTAGAAGGCATAGCATCAAATCCATGCAACACAAATTATTTAGCTTCATATACTTGCGATATAAGTGATATAGCTTCAAATGCAGGCGAAACAAACGTGTGATCTTCAAATCCATGCGTAACACGTGATTTAACTTCAAATCAATGCGAAGTAGAAGATTTACCTTCAAATCCATGCGAAACAAATGGTTTAGCTTCAAATACTTGTGATATACATGATTTAGCTTCAACTGCATGCGAAACAAACGAGTTAGCTTCAAATCCAAGCGAAACACATGATTTAGCTTCAAATCAATGCGAAGTAGAAGGCTTAGCATCAAATCCATGCAACACAAATTATTTAGCTTCTTATACTTGCGATATAAGTGATAAAGCTTCAAATGCAGGTGAAACAGACGAGTGAGCTTTAAATCCAAGCGTAACACATGATTTAACTTCTAATCAAAGCGAAGTAGAAGATTTACCTTCAAATCCATGCGAAACAAATGGTTTAGCTTCAAATACTTGTGATATACATGATTTAGCTTCAACTGCATGCGAAACAAACGAGTTAGCTTCAAATCAAAGCGAAATACATGATTTAGCTTCAAATCAATGCGAAGTAGAAGGCTTAGCATCAAATCCATGCAACACAAATTATTAAGCTTCTTATACTTGCGATATAAGTGATAAAGCTTCAAATTCTGGCGAAACAAACGAGTGAGCTTTAATTCCAAGCGTAACACATGATTTAAATTCAAATCAATGCGAAGTAGAAGATTTACCTTCAAATCCATGCGAAACAAATGGTTTAGCTTCAAATACTTGTGATATACATGATTTAGCTTCAGCTGCATGCGAAACAAACGAATTAGCTTCAAATCCAAGCGAAACACATGATTTAGCTTCAAATCATTCCGAAATAGAAGGCTTAGCATCAAATCCATGCGACACAAATTATTTAGCTTCGTATACTTGCAATATAAGTGATATAGCTTCAAATGCAGGTGAAACAAACGAGTGATCTTCAAATCCAAGCGTAACACTTGATTTAACTTCAAATCAATGGGAAGTAGAAGATTTACCTTCAAATCCATGCGAAACAAATGGTTTAGCTTCAAATACTTGTGATATACATGATTTAGCTTCAGCTGCATGCGAAACAAACGAGTTAGCTTCAAATCCAAGCGAAACACATGATTTAGCTTCAAATCAATGCGAAGTAGAAGGCTTAGCATCAAATCCATGCAACACAAATTATTTAGCTTCTTATACTTGCGATATAAGTGATAAAGCTTCAAATGCAGGTGAAACAGACGAGTGAGCTTTAAATCCAAGCGTAACACATGATTTAACTTCAAATCAATGCGAAGTAGAAGATTTAGGTTCAAATCCTTGCGAAATAAATGGTTTAGCTTCAAATACTTGTGATATACATGATTTAGATTCAACTGCATGCGAAACAAACGAGTTAGCTTCAAATCCAAGCGAAACACATGATTTAGCTTCAAATCAATGCGAAGTAGAAGGCTTAGCATCAAATCCATGCAACACAAATTATTTAGCTTCTTATACTTGCGATATAAGTGATAAAGCTTCAAATGCAGGTGAAACAGACGAGTGAGCTTTAAATCCAAGCGTAACACATGATTTAACTTCAAATCAATGCGAAGTAGAAGATTTAGGTTCAAATCCTTGCGAAATAAATGGTTTAGCTTCAAATACTTGTGATATACATGATTTAGATTCAACTGCATGCGAAACAAACGAGTTAGCTTCAAATCCAAGCGAAACACATGATTTAGCTTCAAATCAATGCGAAGTAGAAGGCTTAGCATCAAATCCATGCAACACAAATTATTTAGCTTCTTACACTTGCGATATAAGTGATAAAGCTTCAAATGCAGGCGAAACAAACGAGTGAGCTTCAAATCCAAGCGAAACACATGATTTAGCTTCAAATCAATGCGAAGTAGAAGGCTTAGCATCAAATCCATGCAACACAAATTATTTAGCTTCTTATACTTGCGATATAAGTGATAAAGCTTCAAATGCAGGCGAAACAAACGTGTGAGCTTTAAATCCAAGCGTAACACATGATTTAACTTCAAATCAATGCGAAGTAGAAGATTTAGGTTCAAATCCATGCGAAATAAATGGTTTAGCTTCAAACACTTGTGATGTACATGATTTAGTTTCAACTGCATGCGAAACAAACGAGTTAGCTTCAAATCCAAGCGAAACACATGATTTAGCTTCAAATCAATGCGAAGTAGAAGGCTTAGCATCAAATCCATGCAACAAAAATTATTTAGCTTCTTATACTTGCGATATAAGTGATATAGATTCAAATGCAGGCGAAACAAACGAGTGATCTTCAAATCCAAGCGTAACACGTGATTTAACTTCAAATCAATGCGAAGTAGAAGATTTAGGTTCAAATCCATGCGAAACAAATGGTTTAGCTTCAAATACTTGTGATATACATGATTTAGCTTCAACTGCATGCGAAACAAACGAGTTAGCTTCAAATCCAAGCGAAACACATGATTTAGCTTCAAATCAATGCGAAGTAGAAGGCTTAGCATCATATCCATGCAACACAAATTATTTAGCTTCTTATACTTGCGATATAAGTGATAAAGCTTCAAATGCAGGTGAAACAGACGAGTGAGCTTTAAATCCAAGCGTAACACATGATTTAATTTCAAATCAATGCGAAGTAGAAGATTCAGGTTCAAATCCATGCGAAACAAATGGTTCAGCTTCAAATACTTGTGATATACATGATTTAGTTTCAAGTGCATGCGAAACAAACGAGTTAGCTTCAAATCCAAGCGAAACACATGATTTAGCTTCAAATCAATGCGAAATAGAAGGCTTAGCATCAAATCCATGCGACACAAATTATTTAGCTTCGTATACTTGCAATATAAGTGATATAGCTTCAAATGCAGGCGAAACAAACGAGTGAGCTTTAAATCCAAGCATAACACATGATTTAACTTCAAATCAATGCGAAGTAGAAGGCTTAGCATCAAATCCATGCAACACAAATTATTTAGCTTCTTATACTTGCGATATAAGTGATAAAGCATCAAATGCAGGCGAAACAAACGAGTGAACTTTAAATCCAAGCGTAAGACATGATTTAACTTCAAATCAATGGGAAGTAGAAGATTTACCTTCAAATCCATGCGAAACAAATTGTTTAGCTTCAAATACTTGTTATACACATGATTTAGCTTCGGCTGCATGCGAAACAAACGAGTTAGCTTCAAATCCAAGCGAAACACATGATTTAGCTTCAAATCAATGCGAAATAGAAGGCTTAGCATCAAATCCATGCGACACACATTATTTAGCTTCGTATACTTGCAATATAAGTGATATAGCTTCAAATGCAGGTGAAACAAGCCAGTGATCTTCAAATCCAAACGTAACACTTGATTTAACTTCAAATCAATGGGAAGTAGAAGATTTACCTTCAAATCCATGCGAAACAAATGGTTTAGCTTCAAATACTTGTGATATACATGATTTAGCTTCAACTGCATGCGAAACAAACGAGTTATCTTCAAATCCAAGCGAAACACATGATTTAGCTTCAAATCAATGCGAAGTAGAAGGCTTAGCATCAAATCCATGCAACACAAATTATTTAGCTTCATATACTTGCGATATAAGTGATATAGCTTCAAATGCAGGCGAAACAAACGTGTGATCTTCAAATCCATGCGTAACACGTGATTTAACTTCAAATCAATGCGAAGTAGAAGATTTACCTTCAAATCCATGCGAAACAAATGGTTTAGCTTCAAATACTTGTGATATACATGATTTAGCTTCAACTGCATGCGAAACAAACGAGTTAGCTTCAAATCCAAGCGAAACACATGATTTAGCTTCAAATCAATGCGAAGTAGAAGGCTTAGCATCAAATCCATGCAACACAAATTATTTAGCTTCTTATACTTGCGATATAAGTGATAAAGCTTCAAATGCAGGTGAAACAGACGAGTGAGCTTTAAATCCAAGCGTAACACATGATTTAACTTCAAATCAATGCGAAGTAGAAGATTTACCTTCAAATCCATGCGAAACAAATGGTTTAGCTTCAAATACTTGTGATATACATGATTTAGCTTCAACTGCATGCGAAACAAACGAGTTAGCTTCAAATCAAAGCGAAATACATGATTTAGCTTCAAATCAATGCGAAGTAGAAGGCTTAGCATCAAATCCATGCAACACAAATTATTAAGCTTCTTATACTTGCGATATAAGTGATAAAGCTTCAAATTCTGGCGAAACAAACGAGTGAGCTTTAATTCCAAGCGTAACACATGATTTAAATTCAAATCAATGCGAAGTAGAAGATTTACCTTCAAATCCATGCGAAACAAATGGTTTAGCTTCAAATACTTGTGATATACATGATTTAGCTTCAGCTGCATGCGAAACAAACGAATTAGCTTCAAATCCAAGCGAAACACATGATTTAGCTTCAAATCATTCCGAAATAGAAGGCTTAGCATCAAATCCATGCGACACAAATTATTTAGTTTCGTATACTTGCAATATAAGTGATATAGCTTCAAATGCAGGTGAAACAAACGAGTGATCTTCAAATCCAAGCGTAACACTTGATTTAACTTCAAATCAATGGGAAGTAGAAGATTTACCTTCAAATCCATGCGAAACAAATGGTTTAGCTTCAAATACTTGTGATACACCTGATTTAGCTTCGGCTGCATGCGAAACAAACGAGTTAGCTTCAAATCCAAGCGAAACACATGATTTAGCTTCAAATCAATGCGAAGTAGAAGGCTTAGCATCAAATCCATGCAACACAAATTATTTAGCTTCTTATACTTGCGATATAAGTGATAAAGCTTCAAATGCAGGTGAAACAGACGAGTGAGCTTTAAATCCAAGCGTAACACATGATTTAACTTCAAATCAATGCGAAGTAGAAGATTTAGGTTCAAATCCTTGCGAAATAAATGGTTTAGCTTCAAATACTTGTGATATACATGATTTAGATTCAACTGCATGCGAAACAAACGAGTTAGCTTCAAATCCAAGCGAAACACATGATTTAGCTTCAAATCAATGCGAAGTAGAAGGCTTAGCATCAAATCCATGCAACAAAAATTATTTAGTTTCTTATACTTGCGATATAAGTGATATAGATTCAAATGCAGGCGAAACAAACGAGTGATCTTCAAATCCAAGCGTAACACGTGATTTAACTTCAAATCAATGCGAAGTAGAAGATTTAGGTTCAAATCCATGCGAAACAAATGGTTTAGCTTCAAATACTTGTGATATACATGATTTAGCTTCAACTGCATGCAAAACAAACGAGTTAGCTTCAAATCCAAGCGAAACACATGATTTAGCTTCAAATCAATTCGAAATAGAAGGCTTAGCATCAAATCCATGCGACACAAATTATTTAGCTTCGTATACTTGCAATATAAGTGATATAGCTTCAAATGCAGGTGAAACAAACGAGTGATCTTCAAATCCGAGCGTAACACTTGATTTAACTTCAAATCAATGGGAAGTAGATGATTTACCTTCAAATCCATGCGAAACAAATGGTTTAGCTTCAAATACTTGTGATATACATGATTTAGCTTCAACTGCATGCGAAACAAACGAGTTATCTTCAAAACCAAGCGAAACACATGATTTAGCTTCAAATCAATGCGAAGTAGAAGGCTTAGCATCAAATCCATGCAACACAAATTATTTAGCTTCATATACTTGCGATATAAGTGATATAGCTTCAAATGCAGGCGAAACAAACGTGTGATCTTCAAATCCATGCGTAACACGTGATTTAACTTCAAATCAATGCGAAGTAGAAGATTTACCTTCAAATCCATGCGAAACAAATGGTTTAGCTTCAAATACTTTTGATATACATGATTTAGCTTCAGCTTCATGCGAAACAAACGAGTTAGCTTCAAATCCAAGCGAAAACCATGATTTAGCTTCAAATCAATGCGAAGTAGAAGGCTTAGCATCAAATCCATGCAACACAAATTATTTAGCTTCTTACACTTGCGATATAAGTGATAAAGCTTCAAATGCAGGCGAAACAAACGAGTGAGCTTCAAATCCAAGCGAAACACATGATTTAGCTTCAAATCAATGCGAAGTAGAAGGCTCAGCATCAAATCCATGCAACACAAATTATTTAGCTTCTTATACTTGCGATATAAGTGATAAAGCTTCAAATGCAGGCGAAACAAACGAGTGAGCTTTAAATCCAAGCGTAACACATGATTTAACTTCAAATCAATGCGAAGTAGAAGATTTAGGTTCAAATCCATGCGAAATAAATGGTTTAGCTTCAAATACTTGTGATGTACATTATTTAGTTTCAACTGCATGCGAAACAAACGAGTTAGCTTCAAATCCAAGCGAAACACATGATTTAGCTTCAAATCAATGCGAAGTAGAAGGCTTAGCATCAAATCCATGCAACAAAAATTATTTAGCTTCTTATACTTGCGATATAAGTGATATAGATTCAAATGCAGGCGAAACAAACGAGTGATCTTCAAATCCAAGCGTAACACGTGATTTAACTTCAAATCAATGCGAAGTAGAAGATTTAGGTTCAAATCCATGCGAAACAAATGGTTTAGCTTCAAATACTTGTGATATACATGATTTAGCTTCAACTGCATGCGAAACAAAGGAGTTAGCTTCAAATCCAAGCGAAACACATGATTTAGCTTCAAATCAATGCGAAGTAGAAGGCTTAGCATCAAATCCATGCAACACAAATCATTTAGCTTCTTATACTTGCGATATAAGTGATAAAGCTTCAAATGCAGGCGAAACAAACGAGTGAGCTTTAAATCCAAGCGTAACACATGATTTAACTTCAAATCAATGCGAAGTAGAAGGCTTAGCATCAAATCCATGCAACACAAATTATTTAGCTTCTTATACTTGCGATATAAGTGATAAAGCATCAAATGCAGGCGAAACAAACGAGTGAGCTTTAAATCCAAGCGTAACACATGATTTAACTTCTAATCAAAGCGAAGTAGAAGATTTACCTTCAAATCCATGCGAAACAAATGGTTTAGCTTCAAATACTTGTGATATACATGATTTAGCTTCAACTGCATGCGAAACAAACGAGTTAGCTTCAAATCAAAGCGAAATACATGATTTAGCTTCAAATCAATGCGAAGTAGAAGGCTTAGCATCAAATCCATGCAACACAAATTATTAAGCTTCTTATACTTGCGATATAAGTGATAAAGCTTCAAATTCTGGCGAAACAAACGAGTGAGCTTTAATTCCAAGCGTAACACATGATTTAAATTCAAATCAATGCGAAGTAGAAGATTTACCTTCAAATCCATGCGAAACAAATGGTTTAGCTTCAAATACTTGTGATATACATGATTTAGATTCAGCTGCATGCGAAACAAACGAATTAGCTTCAAATCCAAGCGAAACACATGATTTAGCTTCAAATCATTCCGAAATAGAAGGCTTAGCATCAAATCCATGCGACACAAATTATTTAGTTTCGTATACTTGCAATATAAGTGATATAGCTTCAAATGCAGGTGAAACAAACGAGTGATCTTCAAATCCGAGCGTAACACTTGATTTAACTTCAAATCAATGGGAAGTAGAAGATTTACCTTCAAATCCATGCGAAACAAATGGTTTAGCTTCAAATACTTGTGATACACCTGATTTAGCTTCGGCTGCATGCGAAACAAACGAGTTAGCTTCAAATCCAAGCGAAACACATGATTTAGCTTCAAATCAATGCGAAGTAGAAGGCTTAGCATCAAATCCATGCAACACAAATTATTTAGCTTCTTATACTTGCGATATAAGTGATAAAGCTTCAAATGCAGGTGAAACAGACGAGTGAGCTTTAAATCCAAGCGTAACACATGATTTAACTTCAAATCAATGCGAAGTAGAAGATTTAGGTTCAAATCCTTGCGAAATAAATGGTTTAGCTTCAAATACTTGTGATATACATGATTTAGATTCAACTGCATGCGAAACAAACGAGTTAGCTTCAAATCCAAGCGAAACACATGATTTAGCTTCAAATCAATGCGAAGTAGAAGGCTTAGCATCAAATCCATGCAACAAAAATTATTTAGTTTCTTATACTTACGATATAAGTGATATAGATTCAAATGCAGGCGAAACAAACGAGTGATCTTCAAATCCAAGCGTAACACGTGATTTAACTTCAAATCAATGCGAAGTAGAAGATTTAGGTTCAAATCCATGCGAAACAAATGGTTTAGCTTCAAATACTTGTGATATACATGATTTAGCTTCAACTGCATGCAAAACAAACGAGTTAGCTTCAAATCCAAGCGAAACACATGATTTAGCTTCAAATCAATGCGAAATAGAAGGCTTAGCATCAAATCCATGCGACACAAATTATTTAGCTTCGTATACTTGCAATATAAGTGATATAGCTTCAAATGCAGGTGAAACAAACGAGTGATCTTCAAATCCGAGCGTAACACTTGATTTAACTTCAAATCAATGGGAAGTAGATGATTTACCTTGAAATCCATGCGAAACAAATGGTTTAGCTTCAAATACTTTTGATATACATGATTTAGCTTCAGCTTCATGCGAAACAAACGAGTTAGCTTCAAATCCAAGCGAAAACCATGATTTAGCTTCAAATCAATGCGAAGTAGAAGGCTTAGCATCAAATCCATGCAACACAAATTATTTAGCTTCTTACACTTGCGATATAAGTGATAAAGCTTCAAATGCAGGCGAAACAAACCAGTGAGCTTCAAATCCAAGCGAAACACATGATTTAGCTTCAAATCAATGCGAAGTAGAAGGCTTAGCATCAAATCCATGCAACACAAATTATTTAGCTTCTTATACTTGCGATATAAGTGATAAAGCTTCAAATGCAGGCGAAACAAACGAGTGAGCATTAAATCCAAGCGTAACACATGATTTAACTTCAAATCAATGCGAAGTAGAAGATTTAGGTTCAAATCCATGCGAAATAAATGGTTTAGCTTCAAACACTTGTGATGTACATGATTTAGTTTCAACTGCATGCGAAACAAACGAGTTAGCTTCAAATCCAAGCGAAACACATGATTTAGCTTCAAATCAATGCGAAATAGAAGGCTTAGCATCAAATCCATGCGACACAAATTATTTAGCTTCGTATACTTGCAATATAAGTGATATAGCTTCAAATGCAGGTGAAACAAACGAGTGATCTTCAAATCCGAGCGTAACACTTGATTTAACTTCAAATCAATGGGAAGTAGATGATTTACCTTGAAATCCATGCGAAACAAATGGTTTAGCTTCAAATACTTTTGATATACATGATTTAGCTTCAGCTTCATGCGAAACAAACGAGTTAGCTTCAAATCCAAGCGAAAACCATGATTTAGCTTCAAATCAATGCGAAGTAGAAGGCTTAGCATCAAATCCATGCAACACAAATTATTTAGCTTCTTACACTTGCGATATAAGTGATAAAGCTTCAAATGCAGGCGAAACAAACGAGTGAGCTTTAAATCCAAGCATAACACATGATTTAACTTCAAATCAATGCGAAGTAGAAGGCTTAGCATCAAATCCATGCAAAACAAATTATTTAGCTTCTTATACTTGCGATATAAGTGATAAAGCATCAAATGCAGGCGAAACAAACGAGTGAACTTTAAATCCAAGCGTAAGACATGATTTAACTTCAAATCAAGGGGAAGTAGAAGATTTACCTTCAAATCCATGCGAAACAAATTGTTTAGCTTCAAATACTTGTGATACACATGATTTAGCTTCGGCTGCATGCGAAACAAACGAGTTAGCTTCAAATCCAAGCGAAACACATGATTTAGCTTCAAATCAATGCGAAATAGAAGGCTTAGCATCAAATCCATGCGACACAAATTATTTAGCTTCGTATACTTGCAATATAAGTGATATAGCTTCAAATGCAGGTGAAACAAGCCAGTGATCTTCAAATCCAAACGTAACACTTGATTTAACTTCAAATCAATGGGAAGTAGAAGATTTACCTTCAAATCCATGCGAAACAAATGGTTTAGCTTCAAATACTTGTGATATACGTGATTTAGCTTCAACTGCATGCGAAACAAACGAGTTATCTTCAAATCCAAGCGAAACACATGATTTAGCTTCAAATCAATGCGAAGTAGAAGGCTTAGCATCAAATCCATGCAACACAAATTATTTAGCTTCATATACTTGCGATATAAGTGATATAGCTTCAAATGCAGGCGAAACAAACGTGTGATCTTCAAATCCATGCGTAACACGTGATTTAACTTCAAATCAATGCGAAGTAGAAGATTTACCTTCAAATCCATGCGAAACAAATGGTTTAGCTTCAAATACTTGTGATATACATGATTTAGCTTCAACTGCATGCGAAACAAACGAGTTAGCTTCAAATCCAAGCGAAACACATGATTTAGCTTCAAATCAATGCGAAGTAGAAGGCTTAGCATCAAATCCATGCAACACAAATCATTTAGCTTCTTATACTTGCGATATAAGTGATAAAGCTTCAAATGCAGGTGAAACAGACGAGTGAGCTTTAAATCCAAGCGTAACACATGATTTAACTTCAAATCAATGCGAAGTAGAAGATTTAGGTTCAAATCCTTGCGAAATAAATGGTTTAGCTTCAAATACTTGTGATATACATGATTTAGTTTCAACTGCATGCGAAACAAACGAGTTAGCTTCAAATCCAAGCGAAACACATGATTTAGCTTCAAATCAATGCGAAGTAGAAGGCTTAGCATCAAATCCATGCAACAAAAATTATTTAGTTTCTTATACTTGCGATATAAGTGATATAGATTCAAATGCAGGCGAAACAAACGAGTGATCTTCAAATCCAAGCGTAACACGTGATTTAACTTCAAATCAATGCGAAGTAGAAGATTTAGGTTCAAATCCATGCGAAACAAATGGTTTAGCTTCAAATACTTGTGATATACATGATTTAGCTTCAACTGCATGCGAAACAAACGAGTTAGCTTCAAATCCAAGCGAAACACATGATTTAGCTTCAAATCAATGGGAAGTAGATGATTTACCTTGAAATCCATGCGAAACAAATGGTTTAGCTTCAAATACTTTTGATATACATGATTTAGCTTCAGCTTCATGCGAAACAAACGAGTTAGCTTCAAATCCAAGCGAAAACCATGATTTAGCTTCAAATCAATGCGAAGTAGAAGGCTTAGCATCAAATCCATGCAACACAAATTATTTAGCTTCTTACACTTGCGATATAAGTGATAAAGCTTCAAATGCAGGCGAAACAAACGAGTGAGCTTCAAATCCAAGCGAAACACATGATTTAGCTTCAAATCAATGCGAAGTAGGAGGCTCAGCATCAAATCCATGCAACACAAATTATTTAGCTTCTTATACTTGCGATATAAGTGATAAAGCTTCAAATGCAGGCGAAACAAACGAGTGAGCTTTAAATCCAAGCGTAACACATGATTTAACTTCAAATCAATGCGAAGTAGAAGATTTAGGTTCAAATCCATGCGAAATAAATGGTTTAGCTTCAAATACTTGTGATGTACGTGATTTAGTTTCAACTGCATGCGAAACAAACGAGTTAGCTTCAAATCCAAACGAAACACATGATTTAGCTTCAAATCAATGCGAAGTAGAAGGCTTAGCATCAAATCCATGCAACAAAAATTATTTAGCTTCTTATACTTGCGATATAAGTGATATAGATTCAAATGCAGGCGAAACAAACGAGTGATCTTCAAATCCAAGCGTAACACGTGATTTAACTTCAAATCAATGCGAAGTAGAAGATTTAGGTTCAAATCCATGCGAAACAAATGGTTTAGCTTCAAATACTTGTGATGTACATGATTTAGCTTCAACTGCATGCGAAACAAACGAGTTAGCTTCAAATCCAAGCGAAACACATGATTTAGCTTCAAATCAAAGCGAAGTAGAAGGCTTAGCTTCATATCCATGCAACACAAATTATTTAGCTTCTTATACTTGCGATATAAGTGATAAAGCTTCAAATGCAGGTGAAACAAACGAGTGAGCTTTAAATCCAAGCGTAACACATGATTTAATTTCAAATCAATGCGAAGTAGAAGATTCAGGTTCAAATCCATGCGAAACAAATGGTTCAGCTTCAAATACTTGTGATATACATGGTTTAGTTTCAACTGAATGCGAAACAAACGAGTTAGCTTCAAATCCAAGCGAAACACATGATTTAGCTTCAAATCAATGCGAAATAGAAGGCTTAGCATCAAATCCATGCGACACAAATTATTTAGCTTCGTATACTTGCAATATAAGTGATATAGCTTCAAATGCAGGTGAAACAAGCCAGTGATCTTCAAATCCAAACGTAACACTTGATTTAACTTCAAATCAATGGGAAGTAGAAGATTTACCTTCAAATCCATGCGAAACAAATGGTTTAGCTTCAAATACTTGTGATATACATGATTTAGCTTCAACTGCATGCGAAACAAACGAGTTAGCTTCAAATCCAAGCGAAACACATGATTTAGCTTCAAATCAATGCGAAGTAGACGGCTTAGCATCAATTCCATGCAACATAAATTATTTAGCTTCTTATGCTTGCGATATAAGTGATAAAGCATCAAGTGCAGGCGAAACAAACGAGTGATCTTCAAATCCAAGCGTAACACTTGATTTAACTTCAAATCAATGGGAAGTAGATGATTTACCTTGAAATCCATGCGAAACAAATGGTTTAGCTTCAAATTCTTTCGATATACATGATTTAGCTTCAGCTTCAAGCGAAACAAACGAGTTAGCTTCAAATCCAAGCGAAAACCATGATTTAGCTTCACATCAATGCGAAGTAGAAGGCTTAGCATCAAATCCATGCAACACAAATTATTTAGCTTCATATACTTGCGATATAAGTGATATAGATTCAAATGCAGGCGGAACAAACGAGTGATCTTCAAATCCAAGCGTAACACGTGATTTAACTTCAAATCAATGCGAAGTAGAAGATTTACCTTCAAATCCATGCGAAACAAATGGTTTAGCTTCAAATACTTGTGATATACATGATTTAGCTTCAACTGCATGCAAAACAAACGAGTTAGCTTCAAATCCAAGCGAAACACATGATTTAGCTTCAAATCAATGCGAAATAGAAGGCTTAGCATCAAATCCATGCGACACAAATTATTTAGCTTCGTATACTTGCAATATAAGTGATATAGCTTCAAATGCAGGTGAAACAAACGAGTGATCTTCAAATCCGAGCGTAACACTTGATTTAACTTCAAATCAATGGGAAGTAGATGATTTACCTTGAAATCCATGCGAAACAAATGGTTTAGCTTCAAATACTTTTGATATACATGATTTAGCTTCAGCTTCATGCGAAACAAACGAGTTAGCTTCAAATCCAAGCGAAAACCATGATTTAGCTTCACATCAATGCGAAGTAGAAGGCTTAGCATCAAATCCATGCAACACAAATTATTTCGCTTCTTATACTTGCGATATAATGATAAAGCATCAAATGCATGCGATACAAACGAGTTAGCTTCAAATCCAAGCGAAACACATGATTTAGCTTCAAATCAATGCGAAGTAGAAGGCTTAGCATCAAATCCATGCGACACAAATTATTTAGCTTCGTATACTTGCAATATAAGTGATATAGCTTCAAATGCAGGTGAAACAAGCCAGTGATCTTCAAATCCAAACGTAACACTTGATTTAACTTCAAATCAATGGGAAGTAGAAGATTTACCTTCAAATCCATGCGAAACAAATGGTTTAGCTTCAAATACTTGTGATATACATGATTTAGCTTCAACTGCATGCGAAACAAACGAGTTAGCTTCAAATCCAAGCGAAACACATGATTTAGCTTCAAATCAATGCGAAGTAGAACATTTACCTTCAAATCCATGCGAAACAAATGGTTTAGCTTCAAATACTTGTGATATACATGATTTAGCTTCAACTGCATGCGAAACAAACGAGTTAGCTTCAAATCCAAGCGAAACACATGATTTAGCTTCAAATCAATGGGAAGTAGATGATTTACCTTGAAATCCATGCGAAACAAATGGTTTAGCTTCAAATACTTTTGATATACATGATTTAGCTTCAGCTTCATGCGAAACAAACGAGTTAGCTTCAAATCCAAGCGAAAACCATGATTTAGCTTCAAATCAATGCGAAGTAGAAGGCTTAGCATCAAATCCATGCAACACAAATTATTTAGCTTCTTACACTTGCGATATAAGTGATAAAGCTTCAAATGCAGACGAAACAAACGAGTGAGCTTCAAATCCAAGCGAAACACATGATATAGCTTCAAATCAATGCGAAGTAGAAGGCTTAGCATCAAATCCATGCAACAAAAATTATTTAGCTTCTTATACTTGCGATATAAGTGATAAAGCTTCAAATGCAGGTGAAACAAACGAGTGAGCTTTAAATCCAAGCGTAACACATGATTTAATTTCAAATCAATGCGAAGTAGAAGATTCAGGTTCAAATCCATGCGAAACAAATGGTTCAGCTTCAAATACTTGTGATATACATGATTTAGTTTCAACTGCATGCGAAACAAACGAGTTAGCTTCAAATCCAAGCGAAACACATGATTTAGCTTCAAATCAATGCGAAATAGAAGGCTTAGCATCAAATCCATGCGACACAAATTATTTAGCTTCGTATACTTGCAATATAAGTGATATAGCTTCAAATGCAGGTGAAACAAGCCAGTGATCTTCAAATCCAAACGTAACACTTGATTTAACTTCAAATCAATGGGAAGTAGTAGATTTACCTTCAAATCCATGCGAAACAAATGGTTTAGCTTCAAATACTTGTGATATACATGATTTAGCTTCAACTGCATGCGAAACAAACGAGTTAGTTTCAAATCCAAGCGAAACACATGATTTAGCTTCAAATCAAGGCGAAGTAGAAGGCTTAGCATCAAATCCATGCAACACAAATCATTTAGCTTCTTATTCTTGCGATATACGTGATAAAGCTTCAAATGCAGGCGAAACAAACGAGTGAGCTTTAAATCCAAGCATAACACATGATTTAACTTCAAATCAATGCGAAGTAGAAGGCTTAGCATCAAATCCATGCAACACAAATTATTTAGCTTCTTATACTTGCGATATAAGTGATAAAGCATCAAATGCAGGCGAAACAAACGAGTGAACTTTAAATCCAAGCGTAAGACATGATTTAACTTCAAATCAATGGGAAGTAGAAGATTTACCTTCAAATCCATGCGAAACAAATTGTTTAGCTTCAAATACTTGTGATACACATGATTTAGCTTCGGCTGCATGCGAAACAAACGAGTTAGCTTCAAATCCAAGCAAAACACATGATTTAGCTTCAAATCAATGCGAAATAGAAGGCTTAGCATCAAATCCATGCGACACAAATTATTTAGCTTCGTATACTTGCAATATAAGTGATATAGCTTCAAATGCAGGTGAAACAAGCCAGTGATCTTCAAATCCAAACGTAACACTTGATTTAACTTCAAATCAATGGGAAGTAGAAGATTTACCTTCAAATCCATGCGAAACAAATGGTTTAGCTTCAAATACTTGTGATATACATGATTTAGCTTCAACTGCATGCGAAACAAACGAGTTAGCTTCAAATCCAAGCGAAACACATGATTTAGCTTCAAATCAATGCGAAGTAGAAGGCTTAGCATCAAATCCATGCGACACAAATTATTTAGCTTCGTATACTTGCAATATAAGTGATATAGCTTCAAATGCAGGTGAAACAAACGAGTGATCTTCAAATCCGAGCGTAACACTTGATTTAACTTCAAATCAATGGGAAGAAGATGATTTACCTTGAAATCTATGCGAAACAAATGGTTTAGCTTCAAATACTTTTGATATACATGATTTAGCTTCAGCTTCATGCGAAACAAACGAGTTAGCTTCAAATCCAAGCGAAAACCATGATTTAGCTTCACATCAATGCGAAGTAGAAGGCTTAGCATCAAATCCATGCAACACAAATTATTTAGCTTCTTACACTTGCGATATAAGTGATAAAGCTTCAAATGCAGGCGAAACAAACGAGTGAGCTTCAAATCCAAGCGAAACACATGATTTAGCTTCAAATCAATGCGAAGTAGAAGGCTTAGCATCAAATCCGTGCAACACAAATTATTTAGCTTCTTATACTTGCGATATAAGTGATAAAGCATCAAATGCAGGCGAAACAAACGAGTGAACTTTAAATCCAAGCGTAAGACATGATTTAACTTCAAATCAATGGGAAGTAGAAGATTTACCTTCAAATCCATGCGAAACTAATTGTTTAGCTTCAAATACTTGTGATACACATGATTTAGCTTCGGCTGCATGCGAAACAAACGAGTTAGCTTCAAATCCAAGCGAAACACATGATTTAGCTTCAAATCAATGCGAAATAGAAGGCTTAGCATCAAATCCATGCGACACAAATTATTTAGCTTCGTATACTTGCAATATAAGTGATATAGCTTCAAATGCAGGTGAAACAAGCCAGTGATCTTCAAATCCAAACGTAACACTTGATTTAACTTCAAATCAATGGGAAGTAGACGATTTACCTTCAAATCCATGCGAAACAAATGGTTTAGCTTCAAATACTTGTGATATACATGATTTAGATTCAACTGCATGCGAAACAAACGAGTTAGCTTCAAATCCAAGCGAAACACATGATTTAGCTTCAAATCAATGCGAAGTAGAAGGCTTAGCATCAAATCCATGCAACACAAATCATTTAGCTTCTTATTCTTGCGATATAAGTGATAAAGCTTCAAATGCAGGCGAAACAAACGAGTGAGCTTTAAATACAAGCATAACACATGATTTAACTTCAAATCAATGCGAAGTAGAAGGCTTAGCATCAATTCCATGCAACACAAATTATTTAGCTTCTTATACTTGCGATATAAGTGATAAAGCATCAAATGCAGGCGAAACAAACGAGTGAACTTTAAATCCAAGCGTAAGACATGATTTAACTTCAAATCAATGGGAAGTAGAAGATTTACCTTCAAATCCATGCGAAACAAATTGTTTAGCTTCAAATACTTGTGATACACATGATTTAGCTTCGGCTGCATGCGAAACAAACGAGTTAGCTTCAAATCCAAGCGAAACACATGATTTAGCTTCAAATCAATGCGAAGTAGAAGGCTTAGCATCAAATCCATGCAACACAAATTATTTAGCTTCATATACTTGCGATATAAGTGATATAGATTCAAATGCAGGCGAAACAAACGAGTGATCTTCAAATCCAAGCGTAACACGTGATTTAACTTCAAATCAATGCGAAGTAGAAGATTTACCTTCAAATCCATGCGAAACAAATGGTTTAGCTTCAAATACTTGTGATATACATGATTTAGCTTCAACTGCATGCAAAACAAACGAGTTAGCTTCAAATCCAAGCGAAACACATGATTTAGCTTCAAATCAATGCGAAGTAGAAGGCTTAGCATCAAATCCATGCAACACAAATTATTTAGCTTCATATACTTGCGATATAAGTGATATAGATTCAAATGCAGGCGAAACAAACGAGTGATCTTCAAATCCAAGCGTAACACGTGATTTAACTTCAAATCAATGCGAAGTAGAAGATTTACCTTCAAATCCATGCGAAACAAATGGTTTAGCTTCAAATACTTGTGATATACATGATTTAGCTTCAACTGCATGCAAAACAAACGAGTTAGCTTCAAATCCAAGCGAAACACATGATTTAGCTTCAAATCAATGCGAAATAGAAGGCTTAGCATCAAATCCATGCGACACAAATTATTTAGCTTCGTATACTTGCAATATAAGTGATATAGCTTCAAATGCAGGTGAAACAAACGAGTGATCTTCAAATCCGAGCGTAACACTTGATTTAACTTCAAATCAATGGGAAGTAGATGATTTACCTTGAAATCTATGCGAAACAAATGGTTTAGCTTCAAATACTTTTGATATACATGATTTAGCTTCAGCTTCATGCGAAACAAACGAGTTAGCTTCAAATCCAAGCGAAAACCATGATTTAGCTTCACATCAATGCGAAGTAGAAGGCTTAGCATCAAATCCATGCAACACAAATTATTTAGCTTCTTACACTTGCGATATAAGTGATAAAGCTTCAAATGCAGGCGAAACAAACGAGTGAGCTTCAAATCCAAGCGAAACACATGATTTAGCTTCAAATCAATGCGAAGTAGAAGGCTTAGCATCAAATCCGTGCAACACAAATTATTTAGCTTCTTATACTTGCGATATAAGTGATAAAGCATCAAATGCAGGCGAAACAAACGAGTGAACTTTAAATCCAAGCGTAAGACATGATTTAACTTCAAATCAATGGGAAGTAGAAGATTTACCTTCAAATCCATGCGAAACTAATTGTTTAGCTTCAAATACTTGTGATACACATGATTTAGCTTCGGCTGCATGCGAAACAAACGAGTTAGCTTCAAATCCAAGCGAAACACATGATTTAGCTTCAAATCAATGCGAAATAGAAGGCTTAGCATCAAATCCATGCGACACAAATTATTTAGCTTCGTATACTTGCAATATAAGTGATATAGCTTCAAATGCAGGTGAAACAAGCCAGTGATCTTCAAATCCAAACGTAACACTTGATTTAACTTCAAATCAATGGGAAGTAGAAGATTTACCTTCAAATCCATGTGAAACAAATGGTTTAGCTTCAAATACTTGTGATATACATGATTTAGCTTCAACTGCATGCGAAACAAACGAGTTAGCTTCAAATCCAAGCGAAACACATGATTTAGCTTCAAATCAATGCGAAGTAGAAGGCTTAGCATCAAATCCATGCGACACAAATTATTTAGCTTCGTATACTTGCAATATAAGTGATATAGCTTCAAATGCAGGTGAAACAAACGAGTGATCTTCAAATCCGAGCGTAACACTTGATTTAACTTCAAATCAATGGGAAGAAGATGATTTACCTTGAAATCTATGCGAAACAAATGGTTTAGCTTCAAATACTTTTGATATACATGATTTAGCTTCAGCTTCATGCGAAACAAACGAGTTAGCTTCAAATCCAAGCGAAAACCATGATTTAGCTTCACATCAATGCGAAGTAGAAGGCTTAGCATCAAATCCATGCAACACAAATTATTTAGCTTCTTACACTTGCGATATAAGTGATAAAGCTTCAAATGCAGGCGAAACAAACGAGTGAGCTTCAAATCCAAGCGAAACACATGATTTAGCTTCAAATCAATGCGAAGTAGAAGGCTTAGCATCAAATCCGTGCAACACAAATTATTTAGCTTCTTATACTTGCGATATAAGTGATAAAGCATCAAATGCAGGCGAAACAAACGAGTGAACTTTAAATCCAAGCGTAAGACATGATTTAACTTCAAATCAATGGGAAGTAGAAGATTTACCTTCAAATCCATGCGAAACTAATTGTTTAGCTTCAAATACTTGTGATACACATGATTTAGCTTCGGCTGCATGCGAAACAAACGAGTTAGCTTCAAATCCAAGCGAAACACATGATTTAGCTTCAAATCAATGCGAAATAGAAGGCTTAGCATCAAATCCATGCGACACAAATTATTTAGCTTCGTATACTTGCAATATAAGTGATATAGCTTCAAATGCAGGTGAAACAAGCCAGTGATCTTCAAATCCAAACGTAACACTTGATTTAACTTCAAATCAATGGGAAGTAGACGATTTACCTTCAAATCCATGCGAAACAAATGGTTTAGCTTCAAATACTTGTGATATACATGATTTAGCTTCAACTGCATGCACAACAAACGAGTTAGCTTCAAATCCAAGCGAAACACATGATTTAGCTTCAAATCAATGCGAAGTAGAAGGCTTAGCATCAAATCCATGCAACACAAATCATTTAGCTTCTTATTCTTGCGATATAAGTGATAAAGCTTCAAATGCAGGCGAAACAAACGAGTGAGCTTTAAATACAAGCATAACACATGATTTAACTTCAAATCAATGCGAAGTAGAAGGCTTAGCATCAAATCCATGCAACACAAATTATTTAGCTTCTTATACTTGCGATATAAGTGATAAAGCATCAAATGCAGGCGAAACAAACGAGTGAACTTTAAATCCAAGCGTAAGACATGATTTAACTTCAAATCAATGGGAAGTAGAAGATTTACCTTCAAATCCATGCGAAACAAATTGTTTAGCTTCAAATACTTGTGATACACATGATTTAGCTTCGGCTGCATGCGAAACAAACGAGTTAGCTTCAAATCCAAGCGAAACACATGATTTAGCTTCAAATCAATGCGAAGTAGAAGGCTTAGCATCAAATCCATGCAACACAAATTATTTAGCTTCATATACTTGCGATATAAGTGATATAGATTCAAATGCAGGCGAAACAAACGAGTGATCTTCAAATCCAAGCGTAACACGTGATTTAACTTCAAATCAATGCGAAGTAGAAGATTTACCTTCAAATCCATGCGAAACAAATGGTTTAGCTTCAAATACTTGTGATATACATGATTTAGCTTCAACTGCATGCGAAACAAACGAGTTAGCTTCAAATCCAAGCGAAACACATGATTTAGCTTCAAATCAATGCGAAATAGAAGGCTTAGCATCAAATCCATGCGACACAAATTATTTAGCTTCGTATACTTGCAATATAAGTGATATAGCTTCAAATGCAGGTGAAACAAACGAGTGATCTCCAAATCCGAGCGTAACACTTGATTTAACTTCAAATCAATGGGAAGTAGATGATTTACCTTGAAATCTATGCGAAACAAATGGTTTAGCTTCAAATACTTTTGACATACATGATTTAGCTTCAGCTTCATGCGAAACAAACGAGTTAGCTTCAAATCCAAGCGAAAACCATGATTTAGCTTCACATCAATGCGAAGTAGAAGGCTTAGCATCAAATCCATGCAACACAAATTATTTAGCTTCTTACACTTGCGATATAAGTGATAAAGCTTCAAATGCAGGCGAAACAAACGAGTGAGCTTCAAATCCAAGCGAAACACATGATTTAGCTTCAAATCAATGCGAAGTAGAAGGCTTAGCATCAAATCCGTGCAACACAAATTATTTAGCTTCTTATACTTGCGATATAAGTGATAAAGCATCAAATGCAGGCGAAACAAACGAGTGAACTTTAAATCCAAGCGTAAGACATGATTTAACTTCAAATCAATGGGAAGTAGAAGATTTACCTTCAAATCCATGCGAAACTAATTGTTTAGCTTCAAATACTTGTGATACACATGATTTAGCTTCGGCTGCATGCGAAACAAACGAGTTAGCTTCAAATCCAAGCGAAACACATGATTTAGCTTCAAATCAATGCGAAATAGAAGGCTTAGCATCAAATCCATGCGACACAAATTATTTAGCTTCGTATACTTGCAATATAAGTGATATAGCTTCAAATGCAGGTGAAACAAGCCAGTGATCTTCAAATCCAAACGTAACACTTGATTTAACTTCAAATCAATGGGAAGTAGAAGATTTACCTTCAAATCCATGTGAAACAAATGGTTTAGCTTCAAATACTTGTGATATACATGATTTTGATTCAACTGCATGCGAAACAAACGAGTTAGCTTCAAATCCAAGCGAAACACATGATTTAGCTTCAAATCAATGCGAAGTAGAAGGCTTAGCATCAAATCCATGCAACACAAATCATTTAGCTTCTTATTCTTGCGATATAAGTGATAAAGCTTCAAATGCAGGCGAAACAAACGAGTGAGCTTTAAATACAAGCATAACACATGATTTAACTTGAAATCAATGCGAAGTAGAAGGCTTAGCATCAAATCCATGCAACACAAATTATTTAGCTTCTTATACTTGCGATATAAGTGATAAAGCATCAAATGCAGGCGAAACAAACGAGTGAACTTTAAATCCAAGCGTAAGACATGATTTAACTTCAAATCAATGGGAAGTAGAAGATTTACCTTCAAATCCATGCGAAACAAATTGTTTAGCTTCAAATACTTGTGATACACATGATTTAGCTTCGGCTGCATGCGAAACAAACGAGTTAGCTTCAAATCCAAGCGAAACACATGATTTAGCTTCAAATCAATGCGAAGTAGAAGGCTTAGCATCAAATCCATGCAACAAAAATTATTTAGTTTCTTATACTTGCGATATAAGTGATATAGATTCAAATGCAGGCGAAACAAACGAGTGATCTTCAAATCCAAGCGTAACACGTGATTTAACTTTAAATCAATGCGAAGTAGAAGATTTAGGTTCAAATCCATGCGAAACAAATGGTTTAGCTTCAAACACTTGTGATATACATGATTTAGCTTCAACTGCATGCAAAACAAACGAGTTAGCTTCAAATCCAAGCGAAACACATGATTTAGCTTCAAATCAATGCGAAATAGAAGGCTTAGCATCAAATCCATGCGACACAAATTATTTAGCTTCGTATACTTGCAATATAAGTGATATAGCTTCAAATGCAGGTGAAACAAACGAGTGTTCTTCAAATCCGAGCGTAACACTTGATTTAACTTCAAATCAATGGGAAGTAGATGATTTACATTGAAATCCATGCGAAACAAATGGTTTAGCTTCAAATACTTTTGATATACATGATTTAGCTTCAGCTTCATGCGAAACAAACGAGTTAGCTTCAAATCCAAGCGAAAACCATGATTTAGCTTCAAATCAATGCGAAGTAGAAGGCTTAGCATCAAATCCATGCAACACAAATTATTTAGCTTCTTACACTTGCGATATAAGTGATAAAGCTTCAAATACAGGCGAAACAAACGAGTGAGCTTCAAATCCAAGCGAAACACATGATTTAGTTTCGAATCAATGCGAAGTAGAAGGCTTAGCATCAAATCCATGCAACACAAATTATTTAGCTTCTTATACTTGCGATATAAGTGATAAAGCTTCAAATGCAGGCGAAACAAACGAGTGAGCTTTAAATCCAAGCGTAACACATGATTTAACTTCAAATCAATGCGAAGTAGAAGATTTAGGTTCAAATCCATGCGAAATAAATGGTTTAGCTTCAAATACTTGTGATGTACATGATTTAGTTTCAACTGCATGCGAAACAAACGAGTTAGCTTCAAATCCAAGCGAAACACATGATTTAGCTTCAAATCAATGCGAAGTAGAAGGCTTAGCATCAAATCCATGCAACAAAAATTATTTAGCTTCTTATACTTGCGATATAAGTGATATAGATTCAAATGCAGGCGAAACAAACGAGTGATCTTCAAATCCAAGCGTAACACGTGATTTAACTTCAAATCAATGCGAAGTAGAAGATTTAGGTTCAAATCCATGCGAAACAAATGGTTTAGCTTCAAATACTTGTGATATACATGATTTAGCTTCAACTGCATGCGAAACAAACGAGTTAGCTTCAAATCCAAGCGAAACACATGATTTAGCTTCAAATCAATGCGAAGTAGAAGGCTTAGCATCATATCCATGCAACACAAATTATTTAGCTTCTTATACTTGCGATATAAGTGATAAAGCTTCAAATGCAGGTGAAACAAGCCAGTGATCTTCAAATCCAAACGTAACACATGATTTAGCTTCAAATCAATGCGAAATAGAAGACTTAGCATCAAATCCATGCGACACAAACTATTTAGCTTCGTATACTTGCGATATATGTGATATAGCTTCAAATGCAGGTGAAACAAACGAGTGATCTTTAAATCCAAGCGTAACACATGATTTAACTTTAAATCAATGGGAAATAGAAGATTTACCTTCAAATCCATGCGAAACAAATGGTTTAGCTTCAAATACTTGTTATATACATGATTTAGCTTCAACTGCATGCGAAACAAACGAGTTAGCTTCAAATCCAAGCGAAACACATGATTTAGCTTCAAATCAATGCGAAGTAGAAGGCTTAGCATCAAATCCATGCAACACAAATTATTTAGCTTCTTATACTTGCGATATAAGTGATAAAGCTTCAAATGCAGGTGAAACAGACGAGTGAGCTTTAAATCCAAGCGTAACACATGATTTAACTTCAAATCAATGCGAAGTAGAAGATTTAGGTTCAAATCCTTGCGAAATAAATGGTTTAGCTTCAAATACTTGTGATATACATGATTTAGTTTCAACTGCATGCGAAACAAACGAGTTAGCTTCAAATCCAAGCGAAACACATGATTTAGCTTCAAATCAATGCGAAGTAGAAGGCTTAGCATCAAATCCATGCAACAAAAATTATTTAGTTTCTTATACTTGCGATATAAGTGATATAGCTTCAAATGCAGGTGAAACAAGCCAGTGATCTTCAAATCCAAACGTAACACTTGATTTAACTTCAAATCAATGGGAAGTAGAAGATTTACCTTCAAATCCATGCGAAACAAATGGTTTAGCTTCAAATACTTGTGATAAACATGATTTAGCTTCAACTGCATGCGAAACAAACGAGTTAGCTTCAAATCCAAGCGAAACACATGATTTAGCTTCAAATCAATGCGAAGTAGAAGGCTTAGCATCAAATCCATGCAACACAAATTATTTAGCTTCATATACTTGCGATATAAGTGATATAGCTTCAAATGCAGGTGAAACAAACGAGTGTTCTTCAAATCCGAGCGTAACACTTGATTTAACTTCAAATCAATGGGAAGTAGATGATTTACCTTGAAATCCATGCGAAACAAATGGTTTAGCTTCAAATACTTTTGATATACATGATTTAGCTTCAGCTTCATGCGAAACAAACGAGTTAGCTTCAAATCCAAGCGAAAACCATGATTTAGCTTCAAATCAATGCGAAGTAGAAGGCTTAGCATCAAATCCATGCAACACAAATTATTTAGCTTCTTACACTTGCGATATAAGTGATAAAGCTTCAAATACAGGCGAAACAAACGAGTGAGCTTCAAATCCAAGCGAAACACATGATTTAGCTTCGAATCAATGCGAAGTAAAAGGCTTAGCATCAAATCCATGCAACACAAATTATTTAGCTTCTTATACTTGCGATATAAGTGATAAAGCTTCAAATGCAGGCGAAACAAACGAGTGAGCTTTAAATCCAAGCGTAACACATGATTTAACTTCAAATCAATGCGAAGTAGAAGATTTAGGTTCAAATCCATGCGAAATAAATGGTTTAGCTTCAAATACTTGTGATGTACATGATTTAGTTTCAACTGCATGCGAAACAAACGAGTTAGCTTCAAATCCAAGCGAAACACATGATTTAGCTTCAAATCAATGCGAAGTAGAAGGCTTAGCATCAAATCCATGCAACAAAAATTATTTAGCTTCTTATACTTGCGATATAAGTGATATAGATTCAAATGCAGGCGAAACAAACGAGTGATCTTCAAATCCAAGCGTAACACGTGATTTAACTTCAAATCAATGCGAAGTAGAAGATTTAGGTTCAAATCCATGCGAAACAAATGGTTTAGCTTCAAATACTTGTGATATACGTGATTTAGCTTCAACTGCATGCGAAACAAACGAGTTAGCTTCAAATCCAAGCGAAACACATGATTTAGCTTCAAATCAATGCGAAGTAGAAGGCTTAGCATCATATCCATGCAACACAAATTATTTAGCTTCTTATACTTGCGATATAAGTGATAAAGCTTCAAATGCAGGTGAAACAAACGAGTGAGCTTTAAATCCAAGCGTAACACATGATTTAATTTCAAATCAATGCGAAGTAGAAGATTCAGGTTCAAATCCATGCGAAACAAATGGTTCAGCTTCAAATACTTGTGATATACATGATTTAGTTTCAACTGCATGCGAAACAAACGAGTTAGCTTCAAATCCTAGCGAAACACATGATTTAGCTTCAAATCAATGCGAAATAGAAGGCTTAGCATCAAATCCATGCGACACAAACTATTTAGCTTCGTATACTTGCGATATAAGTGATAAAGCTTCAAATGCAGGTGAAACAAACGAGTGAGCTTTAAATCCAAGCGTAACACATGATTTAGCTTCAAATCAATGCGAAATAGAAGACTTAGCATCAAATCCATGCGACACAAACTATTTAGCTTCGTATACTTGCGATATATGTGATATAGCTTCAAATGCAGGTGAAACAAACGAGTGATCTTTAAATCCAAGCGTAACACATGATTTAACTTTAAATCAATGGGAAATAGAAGATTTACCTTCAAATCCATGCGAAACAAATGGTTTAGCTTCAAATACTTGTTATATACATGATTTAGCTTCAACTGCATGCAAAACAAACGAGTTAGCTTCAAATCAAAGCGAAATACATGACTTAGCTTCAAATCAATGCGAAGTAGAAGGCTTAGCATCAAATCCATGCAACACAAATTATTAAGCTTCTTATACTTGCGATATAAGTGATAAAGCTTCAAATTCTGGCGAAACAAACGAGTGAGCTTTAAATACAAGCGTAACACATGATTTAAATTCAAATCAATGCGAAGTAGAAGATTTACCTTCAAATCCATGCGAAACAAATGGTTTAGCTTCAAATACTTGTGATATACATGATTTAGCTTCAGCTGCATGCGAAACAAACGAGTTAGCTTCAAATCCAAGCGAAACACATGATTTAGCTTCAAATCATTCCGAAATAGAAGGCTTAGCATCAAGTCCATGCGACACAAATTATTTAGCTTCGTATACTTGCAATATATGTGATATAGCTTCAAATGCAGGTGAAACAAACGAGTGATCTTCAAATCCAAGCGTAACACTTGATTTAACTTCAAATCAATGGGAAGTAGAAGATTTACCTTCAAATCCATGCGAAACAAATGGTTTAGCTTCAAATACTTGTGATACACATGATTTAGCTTCGGCTGCATGCGAAACAAACGAGTTAGCTTCAAATCCAAGCGAAACACATGATTTAGCTTCAAATCAATGCGAAGTAGAAGGCTTAGCATCAAATCCATGCAACAAAAATTATTTAGCTTCTTATACTTGCGATATAAGTGATATAGATTCAAATGCAGGCGAAACAAACGAGTGATCTTCAAATCCAAGCGTAACACATGATTTAACTTTAAATCAATGCGAAGTAGAAGATTTAGGTTCAAATCCATGCGAAACAAATGGTTTAGCTTCAAATACTTGTGATATACATGATTTAGCTTCAACTGCATGCGAAACAAACGAGTTAGCTTCAAATCCAAGCGAAACACATGATTTAGCTTCAAATCAATGCGAAGTAGAAGGCTTAGCATCATATCCATGCAACACAAATTATTTAGCTTCTTATACTTGCGATATAAGTGATAAAGCTTCAAATGCAGGTGAAACAAACGAGTGAGCTTTAAATCCAAGCGTAACACATGATTTAATTTCAAATCAATGCGAAGTAGAAGATTCAGGTTCAAATCCATGCGAAACAAATGGTTCAGCTTCAAATACTTGTGATATACATGATTTAGTTTCAACTGCATGCGAAACAAACGAGTTAGCTTCAAATCCTAGCGAAACACATGATTTAGCTTCAAATCAATGCGAAATAGAAGGCTTAGCATCAAATCCATGCGACACAAACTATTTAGCTTCGTATACTTGCGATATAAGTGATAAAGCTTCAAATGCAGGTGAAACAAACGAGTGAGCTTTAGATCCAAGCGTAACACATGATTTAGCTTCAAATCAATGCGAAATAGAAGGCTTAGCATCAAATCCATGCGACACAAACTATTTAGCTTCGTATACTTGCGATATATGTGATATAGCTTCAAATGCAGGTGAAACAAACGAGTGATCTTTAAATCCAAGCTTAACACATGATTTAACTTTAAATCAATGGGAAATAGAAGATTTACCTTCAAATCCATGCGAAACAAATGGTTTAGCTTCAAATACTTGTTATATACATGATTTAGCTTCAACTGCATGCAAAACAAACGAGTTAGCTTCAAATCAAAGCGAAATACATGATTTAGCTTCAAATCAATGCGAAGTAGAAGGCTTAGCATCAAATCCATGCAACACAAATTATTAAGCTTCTTATACTTGCAATATATGTGATATAGCTTCAAATGCAGGTGAAACAAACGAGTGATCTTCAAATCCAAGCGTAACACTTGATTTAACTTCAAATCAATGGGAAGTAGAAGATTTACCTTCAAATCCATGCGAAACAAATGGTTTAGCTTCAAATACTTGTGATACACATGATTTAGCTTCGGCTGCATGCGAAACAAACGAGTTAGCTTCAAATCCAAGCGAAACACATGATTTAGCTTCAAATCAATGCGAAATAGAAGGCTTAGCATCAAATCCATGCGACACAAATTATTTAGCTTCGTATACTTGCAATATATGTGATATAGCTTCAAATGCAGGTGAAACAAACGAGTGATCTTCAAATCCAAGCGTAACACTTGATTTAACTTCAAATCAATGGGAAGTAGAAGATTTACCTTCAAATCCATGCGAAACAAATGGTTTAGCTTCAAATACTTGTGATACACATGATTTAGCTTCGGCTGCATGCGAAACAAACGAGTTAGCTTCAAATCAAAGCGAAACACATGATTTAGCTTCAAATCAATGCGAAATAGAAGGCTTAGCATCAAATCCATGCGACACAAATTATTTAGCTTCGTATACTTGCAATATAAGTGATATAGCTTCAAATGCAGGTGAAACAAGCCAGTGATCTACAAATCCAAACGTAACACTTGATTTAACTTCAAATCAATGAGAAGTAGAAGATTTACCTTCAAATCCATGCGAAACAAATGGTTTAGCTTCAAATACTTGTGATATACATGATCTAGCTTCAACTGCATGCGAAACAAACGAGTTAGCTTCAAATCCAAGCGAAACACATGATTTAGCTTCAAAACAATGCGAAGTAGAAGGCTTAGCATCAAATCCATGCAACACAAATTATTTAGCTTCATATACTTGCGATATATGTGATATAGCTTCAAATGCAGGCGAAACAAACGAGTGATCTTCAAATCCAAGCGTAACACTTGATTTAACTTCAAATCAATGGGAAGTAGAAGATTTACCTTCAAATCCATGCGAAACAAATGGTTTAGCTTCAAATACTTGTGATACACGTGATTTAGCTTCGGCTGCATGCGAAACAAACGAGTTAGCTTCAAATCCAAGCGAAACACATGATTTAGCTTCAAATCAATGCGAAATAGAAGGCTTAGCATCAAATCCATGCGACACAAATTATTTAGCTTCGTATACTTGCAATATAAGTGATATAGCTTCAAATGCAGGTGAAACAAGCCAGTGATCTTCAAATCCAAACGTAACACTTGATTTAACTTCAAATCAATAAAAGTAGAAGATTTACCTTCAAATCCATGCGAAACAAATGGTTTAGCTTCAAATACTTGTGATATACATGATTTAGCTTCAACTGCATGCGAAACAAACGAGTTAGCTTCAAATCCAAGCGAAACACATGATTTAGCTTCAAATCAATGCGAAGTAGAAGGCTTAGCATCAAATCCATCCAACAAAAATTATTTAGCTTCATATACTTGCGATATAAGTGATATAGCTTCAAATGCAGGCGAAACAAACGAGTGATGTTCAAATCCAAGCGTAGCACGTGATTTAACTTCAAATCAATGCGAAGTAGAAGATTTACCTTCAAATCCATGCGAAACAAATGGTTTAGCTTCAAATACTTGTGATATACATGATTTAGCTTCAGCTGCATGCGAAACAAACGAGTTAGCTTCAAATCCAAGCGAAACACATGATTTAGCTTCAAATCATTCCGAAATAGAAGGCTTAGCATCAAGTCCATGCGACACAAATTATTTAGCTTCGTATACTTGCAATATATGTGATATAGCTTCAAATGCAGGTGAAACAAACGAGTGATCTTCAAATCCAAGCGTAACACTTGATTTAACTTCAAATCAATGGGAAGTAGAAGATTTACCTTCAAATCCATGCGAAACAAATGGTTTAGCTTCAAATACTTGTGATACACATGATTTAGCTTCGGCTGCATGCGAAACAAACGAGTTAGCTTCAAATCCAAGCGAAACACATGATTTAGCTTCAAATCAATGCGAAATAGAAGGCTTAGCATCAAATCCATGCGACACAAATTATTTAGCTTCGTATACTTGCAATATAAGTGATATAGCTTCAAATGCAGGTGAAACAAGCCAGTGATCTTCAAATCCAAACGTAACACTTGATTTAACTTCAAATCAATGGGAAGTAGAAGATTTACCTTCAAATCCATGCGAAACAAATGGTTTAGCTTCAAATACTTGTGATATACATGATTTAGCTTCAACTGCATGCGAAACAAACGAGTTAGCTTCAAATCCAAGCGAAACACATGATTTAGCTTCAAATCAATGCGAAGTAGAAGGCTTAGCATCAAATCCATGCAACACAAATTATTTAGCTTCATATACTTGCGATATAAGTGATATAGCTTCAAATGCAGGCGAAACAAACGAGTGATGTTCAAATCCAAGCGTAGCACGTGATTTAACTTCAAATCAATGCGAAGTAGAAGATTTACCTTCAAATCCATGCGAAACAAATGGTTTAGCTTCAAATACTTGTGATATACATGATTTAGCTTCAACTGCATGCGAAACAAACGAGTTAGCTTCAAATCCAAGCGAAACACATGATTTAGCTTCAAATCAATGCGAAGTAGAAGGCTTAGCATCATATCCATGCAACACAAATTATTTAGCTTCTTATACTTGCGATATAAGTGATAAAGCTTCAAATGCAGGTGAAACAAACGAGTGAGCTTTAAATCCAAGCGTAACACATGATTTAATTTCAAATCAATGCGAAGTAGAAGATTCAGGTTCAAATCCATGCGAAACAAATGGTTCAGCTTCAAATACTTGTGATATACATGATTTAGTTTCAACTGCATGCGAAACAAACGAGTTAGCTTCAAATCCTAGCGAAACACATGATTTAGCTTCAAATCAATGCGAAATAGAAGGCTTAGCATCAAATCCATGCGACACAAACTATTTAGCTTCGTATACTTGCGATATAAGTGATAAAGCTTCAAATGCAGGTGAAACAAACGAGTGAGCTTTAAATCCAAGCGTAACACATGATTTAGCTTCAAATCAATGCGAAATAGAAGGCTTAGCATCAAATCCATGCGACACAAACTATTTAGCTTCGTATACTTGCGATATATGTGATATAGCTTCAAATGCAGGTGAAACAAACGAGTGATCTTTAAATCCAAGCTTAACACATGATTTAACTTTAAATCAATGGGAAATAGAAGATTTACCTTCAAATCCATGCGAAACAAATGGTTTAGCTTCAAATACTTGTTATATACATGATTTAGCTTCAACTGCATGCAAAACAAACGAGTTAGCTTCAAATCAAAGCGAAATACATGATTTAGCTTCAAATCAATGCGAAGTAGAAGGCTTAGCATCAAATCCATGCAACACAAATTATTAAGCTTCTTATACTTGCAATATATGTGATATAGCTTCAAATGCAGGTGAAACAAACGAGTGATCTTCAAATCCAAGCGTAACACTTGATTTAACTTCAAATCAATGGGAAGTAGAAGATTTACCTTCAAATCCATGCGAAACAAATGGTTTAGCTTCAAATACTTGTGAAACACATGATTTAGCTTCGGCTGCATGCGAAACAAACGAGTTAGCTTCAAATCCAAGCGAAACACATGATTTAGCTTCAAATCAATGCGAAATAGAAGGCTTAGCATCAAATCCATGCGACACAAATTATTTAGCTTCGTATACTTGCAATATATGTGATATAGCTTCAAATGCAGGTGAAACAAACGAGTGATCTTCAAATCCAAGCGTAACACTTGATTTAACTTCAAATCAATGGGAAGTAGAAGATTTACCTTCAAATCCATGCGAAACAAATGGTTTAGCTTCAAATACTTGTGATACACATGATTTAGCTTCGGCTGCATGCGAAACAAACGAGTTAGCTTCAAATCAAAGCGAAACACATGATTTAGCTTCAAATCAATGCGAAATAGAAGGCTTAGCATCAAATCCATGCGACACAAATTATTTAGCTTCGTATACTTGCAATATAAGTGATATAGCTTCAAATGCAGGTGAAACAAGCCAGTGATCTACAAATCCAAACGTAACACTTGATTTAACTTCAAATCAATGAGAAGTAGAAGATTTACCTTCAAATCCATGCGAAACAAATGGTTTAGCTTCAAATACTTGTGATATACATGATCTAGCTTCAACTGCATGCGAAACAAACGAGTTAGCTTCAAATCCAAGCGAAACACATGATTTAGCTTCAAATCAATGCGAAGTAGAAGGCTTAGCATCAAATCCATGCAACACAAATTATTTAGCTTCATATACTTGCGATATATGTGATATAGCTTCAAATGCAGGCGAAACAAACGAGTGATCTTCAAATCCAAGCGTAACACTTGATTTAACTTCAAATCAATGGGAAGTAGAAGATTTACCTTCAAATCCATGCGAAACAAATGGTTTAGCTTCAAATACTTGTGATACACGTGATTTAGCTTCGGCTGCATGCGAAACAAACGAGTTAGCTTCAAATCCAAGCGAAACACATGATTTAGCTTCAAATCAATGCGAAATAGAAGGCTTAGCATCAAATCCATGCGACACAAATTATTTAGCTTCGTATACTTGCAATATAAGTGATATAGCTTCAAATGCAGGTGAAACAAGCCAGTGATCTTCAAATCCAAACGTAACACTTGATTTAACTTCAAATCAATAAAAGTAGAAGATTTACCTTCAAATCCATGCGAAACAAATGGTTTAGCTTCAAATACTTGTGATATACATGATTTAGCTTCAACTGCATGCGAAACAAACGAGTTAGCTTCAAATCCAAGCGAAACACATGATTTAGCTTCAAATCAATGCGAAGTAGAAGGCTTAGCATCAAATCCATCCAACAAAAATTATTTAGCTTCATATACTTGCGATATAAGTGATATAGCTTCAAATGCAGGCGAAACAAACGAGTGATGTTCAAATCCAAGCGTAGCACGTGATTTAACTTCAAATCAATGCGAAGTAGAAGATTTACCTTCAAATCCATGCGAAACAAATGGTTTAGCTTCAAATACTTGTGATATACATGATTTAGCTTCAGCTGCATGCGAAACAAACGAGTTAGCTTCAAATCCAAGCGAAACACATGATTTAGCTTCAAATCATTCCGAAATAGAAGGCTTAGCATCAAGTCCATGCGACACAAATTATTTAGCTTCGTATACTTGCAATATATGTGATATAGCTTCAAATGCAGGTGAAACAAACGAGTGATCTTCAAATCCAAGCGTAACACTTGATTTAACTTCAAATCAATGGGAAGTAGAAGATTTACCTTCAAATCCATGCGAAACAAATGGTTTAGCTTCAAATACTTGTGATACACATGATTTAGCTTCGGCTGCATGCGAAACAAACGAGTTAGCTTCAAATCCAAGCGAAACACATGATTTAGCTTCAAATCAATGCGAAATAGAAGGCTTAGCATCAAATCCATGCGACACAAATTATTTAGCTTCGTATACTTGCAATATAAGTGATATAGCTTCAAATGCAGGTGAAACAAGCCAGTGATCTTCAAATCCAAACGTAACACTTGATTTAACTTCAAATCAATGGGAAGTAGAAGATTTACCTTCAAATCCATGCGAAACAAATGGTTTAGCTTCAAATACTTGTGATATACATGATTTAGCTTCAACTGCATGCGAAACAAACGAGTTAGCTTCAAATCCAAGCGAAACACATGATTTAGCTTCAAATCAATGCGAAGTAGAAGGCTTAGCATCAAATCCATGCAACACAAATTATTTAGCTTCATATACTTGCGATATAAGTGATATAGCTTCAAATGCAGGCGAAACAAACGAGTGATGTTCAAATCCAAGCGTAGCACGTGATTTAACTTCAAATCAATGCGAAGTAGAAGATTTACTTCAAATCCATGCGAAACAAATGGTTTAGCTTCAAATACTTGTGATATACATGATTTAGCTTCAACTGCATGCGAAACAAACGAGTTAGCTTCAAATCCAAGCGAAACACATGATTTAGCTTCAAATCAATGCGAAGTAGAAGGCTTAGCATCAAATCCATGCAACACAAATCATTTAGCTTCTTATTCTTGCGATATAAGTGATAAAGCTTCAAATGCAGGCGAAACAAACGAGTGAGCTTTAAATCCAAGCGTAACACATGATTTAACTTCAAATCAATGCGAAGTAGAAGGCTTAGCATCAAATCCATGCAACAAAAATTATTTAGCTTCTTATACTTGCGATATAAGTGATAAAGCATCAAATGCAGGCGAAACAAACGAGTGAACTTTAAATCCAAGCGTAAGACATGATTTAACTTCAAATCAATGGGAAGTAGAAGATTTACCTTCAAATCCATGCGAAACAAATGGTTTAGATTCAAATACTTGTGATATACATGATTTAGCTTCAACTGCATGCGAAACAAACGAGTTAGCTTCAAATCAAAGCGAAATACATGATTTAGCTTCAAATCAATGCGAAATAGAAGGCTTAGCATCAAATCCATGCGACACAAATTATTTAGCTTCGTATACTTGCAATATAAGTGATATAGCTTCAAATGCAGGTGAAACAAGCCAGTGATCTTCAAATCCAAACGTAACACTTGATTTAACTTCAAATCAATGGGAAGTAGAAGATTTACCTTCAAATCCATGCGAAACAAATGGTTTAGCTTCAAATACTTGTGATATACATGATTTAGCTTCAACTGCATGCGAAACAAACGAGTTAGCTTCAAATCCAAGCGAAACACATGATTTAGCTTCAAATCAATGCGAAGTAGAAGGCTTAGCATCAAATCCATGCAACACAAATTATTTAGCTTCTTATACTTGCGATATAAGTGATATAGATTCAAATGCAGGCGAAACAAACGAGTGATCTTCAAATCCAAGCGTAACACGTGATTTAACTTCAAATCAATGCGAAGTAGAAGATTTAGGTTCAAATCCATGCGAAACAAATGGTTTAGCTTCAAATACTTGTGATATACATGATTTAGCTTCAACTGCATGCGAAACAAACGAGTTAGCATCAAATCCAAGCGAAACACATGATTTAGCTTCAAATCAATGCGAAGTAGAAGGCTTAGCATCATATCAATGCAACACAAATTATTTAGCTTCTTATACTTGCGATATAAGTGATAAAGCTTCAAATGCAGGTGAAACAAACGAGTGAGCTTTAAATCCAAGCGTAACACATGATTTAATTTCAAATCAATGCGAAGTAGAAGATTCAGGTTCAAATCCATGCGAAACACATGATTTAGCTTCAAATCAATGCGAAATAGAAGGCTTAGCATCAAATCCATGCGACACAAATTATTTAGCTTCGTATACTTGCAATATAAGTGATATAGCTTCAAATTCTGGCGAAACAAACGAGTGAGCTTTAAATACAAGCGTAACACATGATTTAAATTCAAATCAATGCGAAGTAGAAGATTTACCTTCAAATCCATGCGAAACAAATGGTTTAGCTTCAAATACTTGTGATATACATGATTTAGCTTCAGCTGCATGCGAAACAAACGAGTTAGCTTCAAATCCAAGCGAAACACATGATTTAGCTTCAAATCATTCCGAAATAGAAGGCTTAGCATCAAGTCCATGCGACACAAATTATTTAGCTTCGTATACTTGCAATATATGTGATATAGCTTCAAATGCAGGTGAAACAAACGAGTGATCTTCAAATCCAAGCGTAACACTTGATTTAACTTCAAATCAATGGGAAGTAGAAGATTTACCTTCAAATCCAAGCGAAACAAATGGTTTAGCTTCAAATACTTGTGATACACATGATTTAGCTTCGGCTGCATGCGAAACAAACGAGTTAGCTTCAAATCAAAGCGAAACACATGATTTAGCTTCAAATCAATGCGAAATAGAAGGCTTAGCATCAAATCCATGCGACACAAATTATTTAGCTTCGTATACTTGCAATATAAGTGATATAGCTTCAAATGCAGGTGAAACAAGCCAGTGATCTACAAATCCAAACGTAACACTTGATTTAACTTCAAATCAATGGGAAGTAGAAGATTTACCTTCAAATCCATGCGAAACAAATGGTTTAGCTTCAAATACTTGTGATATACATGATCTAGCTTCAACTGCATGCGAAACAAACGAGTTAGCTTCAAATCCAAGCGAAACACATGATTTAGCTTCAAATCAATGCGAAGTAGAAGGCTTAGCATCAAATCCATGCAACACAAATTATTAAGCTTCATATACTTGCGATATAAGTGATATAGCTTCAAATGCAGGCGAAACAAACGAGTGATGTTCAAATCCAAGCGTAGCACGTGATTTAACTTCAAATCAATGCGAAGTAGAAGATTTACCTTCAAATCCATGCGAAACAAATGGTTTAGCTTCAAATACTTGTGATATACATGATTTAGCTTCAACTGCATGCGAAACAAACGAGTTAGCTTCAAATCCAAGCGAAACACATGATTTAGCTTCAAATCAATGCGAAGTAGAAGGCTTAGCATCAAATCCATGCAACACAAATTATTTAGCTTCATATACTTGCGATATAAGTGATATAGCTTCAAATGCAGGCGAAACAAACGAGTGATCTTCAAATCCAAGCGTAACACGTGATTTAACTTCAAATCAATGCGAAGTAGAAGATTTACCTTCAAATCCATGCGAAACAAATGGTTTAGCTTCAAATACTTGTGATATACATGATTTAGCTTCAACTGCATGCGAAACAAACGAGTTAGCTTCAAATCCAAGCGAAACACATGATTTAGCTTCAAATCAATGCGAAGTAGAAGGCTTAGCATCAAATCCATGCAACACAAATTATTTAGCTTCTTATACTTGCGATATAAGTGATATAGCTTCAAATGCAGGTGAAACAGACGAGTGAGCTTTAAATCCAAGCGTAACACATGATTTAACTTCAAATCAATGCGAAGTAGAAGATTTAGTTTCAAATCCTTGCGAAATAAATGGTTTCGCTTCAAATACTTGTGATATACATGATTTAGTATCAACTGCATGCGAAACAAACGAGTTAGCTTCAAATCCAAGCGAAACACATGATTTAGCTTCAAATCAATGCGAAATAGAAGGCTTAGCATCAAATCCATGCGACACAAATTATTTAGCTTCGTATACTTGCGATATAAGTGATATAGCTTCAAATGCAGACGAAACAATCGAGTGATCTTCAAATCCAAGCGTAACACGTGATTTAACTTCAAATCAATGCGAAGCAGAAGATTTATTTTCAAATCCATTCGAAACAAATGGTTTAGCTTCAAATACTTGTGATATACATGATTTAGCTTCAACTGCATGCGAAACAAACGAGTTAGCTTCAAGTCCAAGCGAAACACATGATTTAGCTTCAAATCAATGCGAAATAGAAGCCTTAGCATCAAATCCATGCGACACAATTTATTTAGCTTCATATACTTGCGATATAAGTGATATAGCTTCAAATGCAGGCGAAACAAACGAGTGATCTTCAAATCCAAGCGTAACACGTGATTTAACTTCAAATCAATGCGAAGTAGAAGACTTACCTTCAAATCCATGCGAAACAAATGGTTTAGCTTCAAATACTTGTGATATACATGATTTAGTTTCAACTGCATGCGAAACAAACGAGTTTGCTTCAAATCCAAGCGTAACACGTGATTTAACTTCAAATCAATGCGAAGTAGAAGATTTACCTTCAAATCCATGCGAAACAAATGGTTTAGCTTCAAATACTTGTGATATACATGATTTAGCTTCAACTGCATGCGAAACAAACGAGTTAGCTTCAAATCCAAGCGAAACACATGATTTAGCTTCAAATCAATGCGAAGTAGAAGGCTTAGCATCAAATCCATGCAACACAAATTATTTAGCTTCTTATACTTGCGATATAAGTGATAAAGCTTCAAATGCAGGTGAAACAGACGAGTGAGCTTTAAATCCAAGCGTAACACATGATTTAACTTCAAATCAATGCGAAGTAGAAGATTTAGTTTCAAATCCTTGCGAAATAAATGGTTTAGCTTCAAATACTTGTGATATACATGATTTAGTATCAACTGCATGCGAAACAAACGAGTTAGCTTCAAATCCAAGCGAAACACATGATTTAGCTTCAAATCAATGCGAAGTAGAAGGCTTAGCGTCAAATCCATGCAACAAAAATTATTTAGCTTCTTATACTTGCGATATAAGTGATATAGATTCAAATGCAGGCGAAACAAACGAGTGAGCTTAAAATCCAAGCGTAACACACGATTTAGCTTCAAATCAATGCGAAATAGAAGGCTTAGCATCAAATCCATGCGACACAAATTATTTAGCTTCGTATACTTGCGATATAAGTGATATAGCTTCAAATGCAGGTGAAACAAACGAGTGATCTTCAAATCCGAGCGTAACACTTGATTTAACTTCAAATCAATGGGAAGTAGATGATTTACCTTGAAATCCATGCGAAACAAATGGTTTAGCTTCGTATACTTGCGATATAAGTGATAAAGCTTCAAATGCAGGTGAAACAAACGAGTGAGCTTTAAATCCAAGCGTAACACATGATTTAACTTCAAATCAATGGGAAGTAGAAGATTTACCTTTAAATCCATGCGAAACAAATGGTTTAGCTTCAAATACTTGTGATATAAGTGATAAAGCTTCAAATGCAGGCGAAACAAACGAGTGAGCTTCAAATCCAAGCGAAACACATGATTTAGCTTCAAATCAATGCGAAGTAGAAGGCTTAGCATCAAATCCATGCAACACAATTTATTTAGCTTCTTATACTTGCGATATAAGTGATAAAGCTTCAAATGCAGGCGAAACAAACGAGTGAGCTTTAAATCCAAGCGTAACACATGATTTAACTTCAAATCAATGCGAAGTAGAAGGCTTAGCATCAAATCCATGCAACACAAATTATTTAGCTTCTTATACTTGCGATATAAGTGATAAAGCTTCAAATGCAGGTGAAACAGACGAGTGAGCTTTAAATCCAAGCGTAACACATGATTTAACTTCAAATCAATGCGAAGTAGAAGTTTTAGGTTCAAATCCATGCGAAATAAATGGTTTAGCTTCAAATACTTGTGATATACATGATTTAGTTTCAACTGCATGCGAAACAAACGAGTTAGCTTCAAATCCAAGCGAAACACATGATTTAGCTTCAAATCAATGCGAAGTAGAAGGCTTAGCATCAAATCCATGCAACAAAAATTATTTAGCTTCTTATACTTGCGATATAAGTGATATAGATTCAAATGCAGGCGAAACAAACGAGTGATCTTCAAATCCAAGCGTAACACGTGATTTAACTTCAAATCAATGCGAAGTAGAAGATTTTGGTTCAAATCCATGCGAATCAAATGGTTTAGATTCAAATACTTGTGATATACATGATTTAGCTTCAACTGCATGCGAAACAAACGAGTTAGCTTCAAATCCAAGCGAAACACATGATTTAGCTTCAAATCAATGCGAAGTAGAAGGCTTGGCATCATATCCATGCAACACAAATTATTTAGCTTCTTATACTTGCGATATAAGTGATAAAGCTTCAAATGCAGGTGAAACAAACGAGTGAGCTTTAAATCCAAGCGTAACACATGATTTAATTTCAAATCAATGCGAAGTAGAAGATTCAGGTTCAAATCCATGCGAAACAAATGGTTCAGCTTCAAATACTTGTGATATACATGATTTAGTTTCAACTGCATGCGAAACAAACGAGTTAGCTACAAATCCTAGCGAAACACATGATTTAGCTTCAAATCAATGCGAAATAGAAGGCTTAGCATCAAATCCATGCGACACAAACTATTTAGCTTCGTATATTTGCGATATAAGTGATAAAGCTTCAAATGCAGGTGAAACAAACGAGTGAGTTTTAAATCCAAGCGTAACACATGATTTAGCTTCAAATCAATGCGAAATAGAAGGCTTAGCATCAAATCCATGCGACACAAACTATTTAGATTCGTATACTTGCGATATAAGTGATAAAGCTTCAAATGCAGGTGAAACAAACGAGTGAGCTTTAAATCCAAGCGTAACACATGATTTAACTTCAAATCAATGGGAAGTAGAAGATTTACCTTCAAATCCATGCGAAACAAATGGTTTAGCTTCAAATACTTGTGATATACATGATTTAGTTTCAACTGCATGCGAAACAAACGAGTTAGCTTCAAATCCAAGCGAAACACATGATTTAGCTTCAAATCAATGCGAAATAGAAGGCTTAGCATCAAATCCATGCGACACAAACTATTTAGCTTCGTATACTTGCGATATAAGTGATAAAGCTTCAAATGCAGGTGAAACAAACGAGTGAGCTTTAGATCCAAGCGTAACACATGATTTAACTTTAAATCAATGGGAAATAGAAGATTTACCTTCAAATCCATGCGAAACAAATGGTTTAGCTTCAAATACTTGTGATATACATGATTTAGCTTCGGCTGCGTGCGAAACAAACGAGTTAGCTTCAAATCCAAGCGAAACACATGATTTAGATCCAAATCATTCCGAAATAGAAGGCTTAGCATCAAGTCCATGCGACACAAATTATTTAGCTTCGTATACTTGCAATATATGTGATATAGCTTCAAATGCAGGTGAAACAAACGAGTGATCTTCAAATCCAAGCGTAACACTTGATTTAACTTCAAATCAATGGGAAGTAGAAGATTTACCTTCAAATCCATGCGAAACAAATGGTTTAGCTTCAAATACTTGTGATACACATGATTTAGCTTCGGCTGCATGCGAAACAAACGAGTTAGCTTCAAATCAAAGCGAAACACATGATTTAGCTTCAAATCAATGCGAAATAGAAGGCTTAGCATCAAATCCATGCGACACAAATTATTTAGCTTCGTATACTTGCAATATAAGTGATATAGCTTCAAATGCAGGTGAAACAAGCCAGTGATCTACAAATCCAAACGTAACACTTGATTTAACTTCAAATCAATGAGAAGTAGAAGATTTACCTTCAAATCCATGCGAAACAAATGGTTTAGCTTCAAATACTTGTGATATACATGATCTAGCTTCAACTGCATGCGAAACAAACGAGTTAGCTTCAAATCCAAGCGAAACACATGATTTAGCTTCAAATCAATGCGAAGTAGAAGGCTTAGCATCAAATCCATGCAACACAAATTATTTAGCTTCATATACTTGCGATATATGTGATATAGCTTCAAATGCAGGCGAAACAAACGAGTGATCTTCAAATCCAAGCGTAACACTTGATTTAACTTCAAATCAATGGGAAGTAGAAGATTTACCTTCAAATCCATGCGAAACAAATGGTTTAGCTTCAAATACTTGTGATACACGTGATTTAGCTTCGGCTGCATGCGAAACAAACGAGTTAGCTTCAAATCCAAGCGAAACACATGATTTAGCTTCAAATCAATGCGAAATAGAAGGCTTAGCATCAAATCCATGCGACACAAATTATTTAGCTTCGTATACTTGCAATATAAGTGATATAGCTTCAAATGCAGGTGAAACAAGCCAGTGATCTTCAAATCCAAACGTAACACTTGATTTATCTTCAAATCAATAAAAGTAGAAGATTTACCTTCAAATCCATGCGAAACAAATGGTTTAGCTTCAAATACTTGTGATATACATGATTTAGCTTCAACTGCATGCGAAACAAACGAGTTAGCTTCAAATCCAAGCGAAACACATGATTTAGCTTCAAATCAATGCGAAGTAGAAGGCTTAGCATCAAATCCATCCAACAAAAATTATTTAGCTTCATATACTTGCGATATAAGTGATATAGCTTCAAATGCAGGCGAAACAAACGAGTGATGTTCAAATCCAAGCGTAGCACGTGATTTAACTTCAAATCAATGCGAAGTAGAAGATTTACCTTCAAATCCATGCGAAACAAATGGTTTAGCTTCAAATACTTGTGATATACATGATTTAGCTTCAGCTGCATGCGAAACAAACGAGTTAGCTTCAAATCCAAGCGAAACACATGATTTAGCTTCAAATCATTCCGAAATAGAAGGCTTAGCATCAAGTCCATGCGACACAAATTATTTAGCTTCGTATACTTGCAATATATGTGATATAGCTTCAAATGCAGGTGAAACAAACGAGTGATCTTCAAATCCAAGCGTAACACTTGATTTAACTTCAAATCAATGGGAAGTAGAAGATTTACCTTCAAATCCATGCGAAACAAATGGTTTAGCTTCAAATACTTGTGATACACATGATTTAGCTTCGGCTGCATGCGAAACAAACGAGTTAGCTTCAAATCCAAGCGAAACACATGATTTAGCTTCAAATCAATGCGAAATAGAAGGCTTAGCATCAAATCCATGCGACACAAATTATTTAGCTTCGTATACTTGCAATATAAGTGATATAGCTTCAAATGCAGGTGAAACAAGCCAGTGATCTTCAAATCCAAACGTAACACTTGATTTAACTTCAAATCAATGGGAAGTAGAAGATTTACCTTCAAATCCATGCGAAACAAATGGTTTAGCTTCAAATACTTGTGATATACATGATTTAGCTTCAACTGCATGCGAAACAAACGAGTTAGCTTCAAATCCAAGCGAAACACATGATTTAGCTTCAAATCAATGCGAAGTAGAAGGCTTAGCATCAAATCCATGCAACACAAATTATTTAGCTTCATATACTTGCGATATAAGTGATATAGCTTCAAATGCAGGCGAAACAAACGAGTGATGTTCAAATCCAAGCGTAGCACGTGATTTAACTTCAAATCAATGCGAAGTAGAAGATTTACCTTCAAATCCATGCGAAACAAATGGTTTAGCTTCAAATACTTGTGATATACATGATTTAGCTTCAACTGCATGCGAAACAAACGAGTTAGCTTCAAATCCAAGCGAAACACATGATTTAGCTTCAAATCAATGCGAAGTAGAAGGCTTAGCATCAAATCCATGCAACACAAATCATTTAGCTTCTTATTCTTGCGATATAAGTGATAAAGCTTCAAATGCAGGCGAAACAAACGAGTGAGCTTTAAATCCAAGCGTAACACATGATTTAACTTCAAATCAATGCGAAGTAGAAGGCTTAGCATCAAATCCATGCAACAAAAATTATTTAGCTTCTTATACTTGCGATATAAGTGATAAAGCATCAAATGCAGGCGAAACAAACGAGTGAACTTTAAATCCAAGCGTAAGACATGATTTAACTTCAAATCAATGGGAAGTAGAAGATTTACCTTCAAATCCATGCGAAACAAATGGTTTAGATTCAAATACTTGTGATATACATGATTTAGCTTCAACTGCATGCGAAACAAACGAGTTAGCTTCAAATCAAAGCGAAATACATGATTTAGCTTCAAATCAATGCGAAATAGAAGGCTTAGCATCAAATCCATGCGACACAAATTATTTAGCTTCGTATACTTGCAATATAAGTGATATAGCTTCAAATGCAGGTGAAACAAGCCAGTGATCTTCAAATCCAAACGTAACACTTGATTTAACTTCAAATCAATGGGAAGTAGAAGATTTACCTTCAAATCCATGCGAAACAAATGGTTTAGCTTCAAATACTTGTGATATACATGATTTAGCTTCAACTGCATGCGAAACAAACGAGTTAGCTTCAAATCCAAGCGAAACACATGATTTAGCTTCAAATCAATGCGAAGTAGAAGGCTTAGCATCAAATCCATGCAACACAAATTATTTAGCTTCTTATACTTGCGATATAAGTGATATAGATTCAAATGCAGGCGAAACAAACGAGTGATCTTCAAATCCAAGCGTAACACGTGATTTAACTTCAAATCAATGCGAAGTAGAAGATTTAGGTTCAAATCCATGCGAAACAAATGGTTTAGCTTCAAATACTTGTGATATACATGATTTAGCTTCAACTGCATGCGAAACAAACGAGTTAGCATCAAATCCAAGCGAAACACATGATTTAGCTTCAAATCAATGCGAAGTAGAAGGCTTAGCATCATATCAATGCAACACAAATTATTTAGCTTCTTATACTTGCGATATAAGTGATAAAGCTTCAAATGCAGGTGAAACAAACGAGTGAGCTTTAAATCCAAGCGTAACACATGATTTAATTTCAAATCAATGCGAAGTAGAAGATTCAGGTTCAAATCCATGCGAAACAAATGGTTCAGCTTCAAATACTTGTGATATACATGATTTAGTTTCAACTGCATGCGAAACAAACGAGTTAGCTTCAAATCCTAGCGAAACACATGATTTAGCTTCAAATCAATGCGAAATAGAAGGCTTAGCATCAAATCCATGCGACACAAACTATTTAGCTTCGTATACTTGCGATATAAGTGATAAAGCTTCAAATGCAGGTGAAACAAACGAGTGAGCTTTAAATCCAAGCGTAACACATGATTTAGCTTCAAATCAATGCGAAATAGAAGGCTTAGCATCAAATCCATGCGACACAAACTATTTAGCTTTGTATACTTGCGATATATGTGATATAGCTTCAAATGCAGGTGAAACAAACGAGTGATCTTTAAATCCAAGCGTAACACATGATTTAACTTTAAATCAATGGGAAATAGAAGATTTACCTTCAAATCCATGCGAAACAAATGGTTTAGCTTCAAATACTTGTTATATACATGATTTAGCTTCAACTGCATGCAAAACAAACGAGTTAGCTTCAAATCAAAGCGAAATACATGATTTAGCTTCAAATCAATGCGAAGTAGAAGGCTTAGCATCAAATCCATGCAACACAAATTATTAAGCTTCTTATACTTGCGATATAAGTGATAAAGCTTCAAATTCTGGCGAAACAAACGAGTGAGCTTTAAATACAAGCGTAACACATGATTTAAATTCAAATCAATGCGAAGTAGAAGATTTACCTTCAAATCCATGCGAAACAAATGGTTTAGCTTCAAATACTTGTGATATACATGATTTAGCTTCAGCTGCATGCGAAACAAACGAGTTAGCTTCAAATCCAAGCGAAACACATGATTTAGCTTCAAATCATTCCGAAATAGAAGGCTTAGCATCAAGTCCATGCGACACAAATTATTTAGCTTCGTATACTTGCAATATATGTGATATAGCTTCAAATGCAGGTGAAACAAACGAGTGATCTTCAAATCCAAGCGTAACACTTGATTTAACTTCAAATCAATGGGAAGTAGAAGATTTACCTTCAAATCCAAGCGAAACAAATGGTTTAGCTTCAAATACTTGTGATACACATGATTTAGCTTCGGCTGCATGCGAAACAAACGAGTTAGCTTCAAATCAAAGCGAAACACATGATTTAGCTTCAAATCAATGCGAAATAGAAGGCAGAAGGCTTAGCATCAAATCCATGCGACACAAATTATTTAGCTTCGTATACTTGCAATATAAGTGATATAGCTTCAAATGCAGGTGAAACAAGCCAGTGATCTACAAATCCAAACGTAACACTTGATTTAACTTCAAATCAATGGGAAGTAGAAGATTTACCTTCAAATCCATGCGAAACAAATGGTTTAGCTTCAAATACTTGTGATATACATGATCTAGCTTCAACTGCATGCGAAACAAACGAGTTAGCTTCAAATCCAAGCGAAACACATGATTTAGCTTCAAATCAATGCGAAGTAGAAGGCTTAGCATCAAATCCATGCAACACAAATTATTAAGCTTCATATACTTGCGATATAAGTGATATAGCTTCAAATGCAGGCGAAACAAACGAGTGATGTTCAAATCCAAGCGTAGCACGTGATTTAACTTCAAATCAATGCGAAGTAGAAGATTTACCTTCAAATCCATGCGAAACAAATGGTTTAGCTTCAAATACTTGTGATATACATGATTTAGCTTCAACTGCATGCGAAACAAACGAGTTAGCTTCAAATCCAAGCGAAACACATGATTTAGCTTCAAATCAATGCGAAGTAGAAGGCTTAGCATCAAATCCATGCAACACAAATTATTTAGCTTCATATACTTGCGATATAAGTGATATAGCTTCAAATGCAGGCGAAACAAACGAGTGATCTTCAAATCCAAGCGTAACACGTGATTTAACTTCAAATCAATGCGAAGTAGAAGATTTACCTTCAAATCCATGCGAAACAAATGGTTTAGCTTCAAATACTTGTGATATACATGATTTAGCTTCAACTGCATGCGAAACAAACGAGTTAGCTTCAAATCCAAGCGAAACACATGATTTAGCTTCAAATCAATGCGAAGTAGAAGGCTTAGCATCAAATCCATGCAACACAAATTATTTAGCTTCTTATACTTGCGATATAAGTGATAAAGCTTCAAATGCAGGTGAAACAGACGAGTGAGCTTTAAATCCAAGCGTAACACATGATTTAACTTCAAATCAATGCGAAGTAGAAGATTTAGTTTCAAATCCTTGCGAAATAAATGGTTTAGCTTCAAATACTTGTGATATACATGATTTAGTATCAACTGCATGCGAACAAACGAGTTAGCTTCAAATCCAAGCGAAACACATGATTTAGCTTCAAATCAATGCGAAATAGAAGGCTTAGCATCAAATCCATGCGACACAAATTATTTAGCTTCGTATACTTGCGATATAAGTGATATAGCTTCAAATGCAGGCGAAACAATCGAGTGATCTTCAAATCCAAGCGTAACACGTGATTTAACTTCAAATCAATGCGAAGCAGAAGATTTATTTTCAAATCCATTCGAAACAAATGGTTTAGCTTCAAATACTTGTGATATACATGATTTAGCTTCAACTGCATGCGAAACAAACGAGTTAGCTTCAAGTCCAAGCGAAACACATGATTTAGCTTCAAATCAATGCGAAATAGAAGCCTTAGCATCAAATCCATGCGACACAATTTATTTAGCTTCATATACTTGCGATATAAGTGATATAGCTTCAAATGCAGGCGAAACAAACGAGTGATCTTCAAATCCAAGCGTAACACGTGATTTAACTTCAAATCAATGCGAAGTAGAAGACTTACCTTCAAATCCATGCGAAACAAATGGTTTAGCTTCAAATACTTGTGATATACATGATTTAGTTTCAACTGCATGCGAAACAAACGAGTTTGCTTCAAATCCAAGCGTAACACGTGATTTAACTTCAAATCAATGCGAAGTAGAAGATTTACCTTCAAATCCATGCGAAACAAATGGTTTAGCTTCAAATACTTGTGATATACATGATTTAGCTTCAAACTGCATGCGAAACAAACGAGTTAGCTTCAAATCCAAGCGAAACACATGATTTAGCTTCAAATCAATGCGAAGTAGAAGGCTTAGCATCAATCCATGCAACACAAATTATTTAGCTTCTTATACTTGCGATATAAGTGATAAAGCTTCAAATGCAGGTGAAACAGACGAGTGAGCTTTAAATCCAAGCGTAACACATGATTTAACTTCAAATCAATGCGAAGTAGAAGATTTAGTTTCAAATCCTTGCGAAATAAATGGTTTAGCTTCAAATACTTGTGATATACATGATTTAGTATCAACTGCATGCGAACAAACGAGTTAGCTTCAAATCCAAGCGAAACACATGATTTAGCTTCAAATCAATGCGAAGTAGAAGGCTAGCGTCAAATCCATGCAACAAAAATTATTTAGCTTCTTATACTTGCGATATAAGTGATATAGATTCAAATGCAGGCGAAACAAACGAGTGAGCTTAAAATCCAAGCGTAACACACGATTTAGCTTCAAATCAATGCGAAATAGAAGGCTTAGCATCAAATCCATGCGACACAAATTATTTAGCTTCGTATACTTGCGATATAAGTGATATAGCTTCAAATGCAGGTGAAACAAACGAGTGATCTTCAAATCCGAGCGTAACACTTGATTTAACTTCAAATCAATGGGAAGTAGATGATTTACCTTGAAATCCATGCGAAACAAATGGTTTAGCTTCGTATACTTGCGATATAAGTGATAAAGCTTCAAATGCAGGTGAAACAAACGAGTGAGCTTTAAATCCAAGCGTAACACATGATTTAACTTCAAATCAATGGGAAGTAGAAGATTTACCTTTAAATCCATGCGAAACAAATGGTTTAGCTTCAAATACTTGTGATATAAGTGATAAAGCTTCAAATGCAGGCGAAACAAACGAGTGAGCTTCAAATCCAAGCGAAACACATGATTTAGCTTCAAATCAATGCGAAGTAGAAGGCTTAGCATCAAATCCATGCAACACAATTTATTTAGCTTCTTATACTTGCGATATAAGTGATAAAGCTTCAAATGCAGGCGAAACAAACGAGTGAGCTTTAAATCCAAGCGTAACACATGATTTAACTTCAAATCAATGCGAAGTAGAAGGCTTAGCATCAAATCCATGCAACACAAATTATTTAGCTTCTTATACTTGCGATATAAGTGATAAAGCTTCAAATGCAGGTGAAACAGACGAGTGAGCTTTAAATCCAAGCGTAACACATGATTTAACTTCAAATCAATGCGAAGTAGAAGTTTTAGGTTCAAATCCATGCGAATAAATGGTTTAGCTTCAAATACTTGTGATATACATGATTTAGTTTCAACTGCATGCGAAACAAACGAGTTAGCTTCAAATCCAAGCGAAACACATGATTTAGCTTCAAATCAATGCGAAGTAGAAGGCTTAGCATCAAATCCATGCAACAAAAATTATTTAGCTTCTTATACTTGCGATATAAGTGATATAGATTCAAATGCAGGCGAAACAAACGAGTGATCTTCAAATCCAAGCGTAACACGTGATTTAACTTCAAATCAATGCGAAGTAGAAGATTTTGGTTCAAATCCATGCGAATCAAATGGTTTAGATTCAAATACTTGTGATATACATGATTTAGCTTCAACTGCATGCGAAACAAACGAGTTAGCTTCAAATCCAAGCGAAACACATGATTTAGCTTCAAATCAATGCGAAGTAGAAGGCTTGGCATCATATCCATGCAACACAAATTATTTAGCTTCTTATACTTGCGATATAAGTGATAAAGCTTCAAATGCAGGTGAAACAAACGAGTGAGCTTTAAATCCAAGCGTAACACATGATTTAATTTCAAATCAATGCGAAGTAGAAGATTCAGGTTCAAATCCATGCGAAACAAATGGTTCAGCTTCAAATACTTGTGATATACATGATTTAGTTTTCAACTGCATGCGAAACAAACGAGTTAGCTACAAATCCTAGCGAAACACATGATTTAGCTTCAAATCAATGCGAAATAGAAGGCTTAGCATCAAATCCATGCGACACAAACTATTTAGCTTCGTATATTTGCGATATAAGTGATAAAGCTTCAAATGCAGGTGAAACAAACGAGTGAGTTTTAAATCCAAGCGTAACACATGATTTAGCTTCAAATCAATGCGAAATAGAAGGCTTAGCATCAAATCCATGCGACACAAACTATTTAGATTCGTATACTTGCGATATAAGTGATAAAGCTTCAATGCAGGTGAAACAAACGAGTGAGCTTTAAATCCAAGCGTAACACATGATTTAACTTCAAATCAATGGAAGTAGAAGATTTACCTCAAATCCATGCGAAACAAATGGTTTAGCTTCAAATACTTGTGATATACATGATTTAGTTTCAACTGCATGCGAAACAAACGAGTTAGCTTCAAATCCAAGCGAAACACATGATTTAGCTTCAAATCAATGCGAAATAGAAGCTTAGCATCAAATCCATGCGACACAAACTATTTAGCTTCGTATACTTGCGATATAAGTGATAAAGCTTCAAATGCAGGTGAAACAAACGAGTGAGCTTTAGATCCAAGCGTAACACATGATTTAACTTTAAATCAATGGGAAATAGAAGATTTACCTTCAAATCCATGCGAAACAAATGGTTTAGCTTCAAATACTTGTGATATACATGATTTAGCTTCGGCTGCGTGCGAAACAAACGAGTTAGCTTCAAATCCAAGCGAAACACATGATTTAGATCCAAATCAATGCGAAATAGAAGGCTTAGCATCAAATCCATGCGACACAATTTATTTAGCTTGTATACTTGCAATATAAGTGATATATCTTCAAATGCAGGTGAAACAAACGAGTGATCTTCAAATCCATGCGTAACACTTTATTTAACTTCAAATCAATGGGAAGTAGAAGATTTACCTTCAAATCCATGCGAAACAAATGGTTTAGCTTCAAATACTTGTGATATACATGATTTTAGCTCCAACTGCATGCGAAACAATCGAGTTAGCTTCAAATCCAAGCGAAACACATGATTTAGCTTCAAATCAATGCGAAATAGAAGGCTTAGCATCAAATCCATGCGACACAAATTATTTAGCTTCGTATACTTGCGATATAAGTGATATAGCTTCAAATGCAGGTGAAACAAACGAGTGATCTTCAAGTCCAAGCGTAACACATGATTTAACTTCAAATCAATGGGTAGTAGAAGGTCTACCTTCAAATCCATGCGAAACAAATGGTTAGCTTCAAATACTTGTGATATACATGATTTAGCTTCAACTGCATGCAAAACAAACGAGTTAGCTTCAAATCCAAGCGAAACAAATGATTTAGCTTCAAATCAATGAAAGTAGAAGATTTACCTCAAAATCCATGCGAAACGAATGGTTTAGCTTCAAATACTTGTGATATACATGATTTAGATTCAACTGCATGCAAAACAAACGAGTTAGCTACAAATCCAAGCGAAACAAATGGTTTAGCTTCAATCAATGCTAAACAGAAGGCTTAGCATCAAATCCATCCGACACAAATTATTTAGCTTCATATACTTGCGATATAAGTGATATAGCTTCAAATGCAGGCGAAACAAACGAGTGATCTTCAAATCCAAGCGTAACACGTGATTTAACTTCAAATCAATGCGAAGTAGAAGATTTAGGTTCAAATCCATGCGAAACAAATGGTTTAGCTTCAAATACTTGTGATATACATGATTTAGCTTCAACTGCATGCTAAACAAACGAGTTAGCTTCAAGTCCAAGCGAAACACATGATTTAGCTTCAAATCAATGCTAAATAGAAGGCTTAGCATCAAATCCATGCGACACAAATTATTTAGCTTCGTATACTTGCGATATATGTGATATAGCTTCAAATGCAGGTGAAACAAACGAGTGATCTTCAAATCCAAGCGTAACACATGATTTAACTTCAAATCAATGGGAAATAGAAGATTTACCTTCAAATCCATGCGAAACAAATGGTTTAGCTTCAAATACTTGTGATACACATGATTAGCTTCGGCTGCATGCGAAACGAACGAGTTAGCTTCAAATCCAAGCGAAACACATGATTTAGCTTCAAATCAATGCGAAATAGAAGGCTTAGCATCAAATCCATGCGCACAGAAATTATTTAGCTTTGTATACTTGCAATATAAGTGATATAGCTTCAAATGCAGGTGAAACAAACGAGTGATCTTCAAATCCATGCGTAACACTTGATTTAACTTCAAATCAATGGAAGTAGAAGATTTACCTTCAAATCCATGCGAAACAAATGGTTTAGCTTCAAATACTTGTGATATACATGATTTAGCTCCAACTGCATGCGAAACAAACGAGTTAGCTTCAAATCCAAGCGAAACACATGATTTAGCTTCAAATCAATGCGAAATAGAAGGCTTAGCATCAATCCATGCGACACAAATTATTTAGCTTCGTATACTTGCGATATAAGTGATATAGCTTCAAATGCAGGCGAAACAATCGAGTGATCTTCAAATCCAAGCGTAACACGTGATTTAACTTCAAATCAATGCGAAGCAGAAGATTATTTTCAAATCCATGCGAAACAAATGGTTTAGCTTCAAATACTTGTGATATACATGATTTAGCTTCAACTGCATGCGAAACAAACGAGTTAGCTTCAAGTCCAAGCGAAACACATGATTTAGCTTCAAATCAATGCGTAGTAGAAGGCGTAGCATCAAATCCATGCAACACAAATTATTTAGCTTCCTATACTTGCGATATAAGTGATAAAGCTTCAAATGCAGGCGAAACAAACGAGTGAGCTTTAAATCCAAGCGTAACACATGATTTAACTTCAAATCAATGCGAAGTAGAAGATTTAGGTTCAAATCCATGCGAAACAAATGTTTTAGCTTCTTATGCTTGCGATATAAGTGATATAGCTTCAAATGCAGGCGAAACACACGAGTTAGCTTCAAGTCCAAGCGAAACACATGATTTAGCTTCAAATCAATGCGAAGTAGAAGGCGTAGCATCAAAATCCATGCAACACAAATTATTTAGCTTCTTATACTTGCGATATAAGTGATAAAGCTTCAAAATGCAGGCGAAACAAACGAGTGAGCTTTAAATCCAAGCGTAACACATGATTTAACTTCAAATCAATGCGAAGTAGAAGATTTAGGTTCAAATCATGCGAAACAAATGTTTAGCTTCTTATGCTTGCGATATAAGTGATATAGCTTCAAATGCAGGCGAAACACACGAGTTAGCTTCAAGTCCAGCGAAACACATGATTTAGCTTCAAATCAATGCGAAGTAGAAGGCGTAGCATCAAATCCATGCAACACAAATTATTTAGCTTCTTATACTTGCGATATAAGCCGATAAAGCTTCAAATGCAGGTGAAACAAACGAGTGAGCTTAAAATCAAGCGTAACACATGATTCAGCTTCAAATCAATGCGAAATAGAAGCTTAGCATCAAATCCATGCGACACAAATTATTTAGCTTCGTATACTTGCGATATATGTGATATAGCTTCAAATGCTGGTGAAACAAACGAGTGATCTTTAAATCCCAGCGTAACACATGATTTAACTTTAAATCAATGGGAAATAGAAGATTTACCTTCTAATCCATGCGAAACAAATGGTTTAGCTTCAAATACTTATGATATACATGATCTAGCTTCGGCTGCATGCGAAACAAACGAGTTAGCTTCAAATCCAAGCGAAACACATGATTTAGCTTCAAATCAATGCGAAATAGAAGGCTAGCATCAAATCCATGCGACACAAATTATTTAGCTTTGTATACATGCAATATAAGTGATATAGCTTCAAATGCAGGTGAAACAAACGAGTGATCTTCAAATCCATGCGTAACACTTGATTTAACTTGAAATCAATGGGAAGTAGAAGATTTACCTTCAAATCCATGCGAAACAAATGGTTTAGCTTCAAATACTTGTGATACACATGATTTAGCTTCGGCTGCATGCGAAACGAACGAGTTAGCTTCAAATCCAAGCGAAACACATGATTTAGCTTCAAATCAATGCGAAATAGAAGCTTAGCATCAAATCCATGCGACACAAATTATTTAGCTTTGTATACTTGCAATATAAGTGATATAGCTTCAAATGCAGGTGAAACAAACGAGTGATCTTCAAATCCATGCGTAACACTTTATTTAACTTCAAATCAATGGGAAGTAGAAGATTTACCTTCAAATCCATGCGAAACAAATGGTTTAGCTTCAAATACTTTTGATATACATGATTTAGCTTCAGCTTCATGCGAAACAAACGAGTTAGCTTCAAATCCAAGCGAAACACATGATTTAGCTTCAAATCAATGCGAAGTAGAAGGCTTAGCATCAAATCCATGCAACACAAATTATTTAGCTTCTTACACTTGCGATATAAGTGATAAAGCTTGAAATGCAGGCGAAACAAACGAGTGAGCTTCAAATCCAAGCGAAACACATGATTTAGCTTCAAATCAATGCGAAGTAGAAGGCTTAGCATCAAATCCATGCAACACAAATTATTTAGCTTCTTATACTTGCGATATAAGTGATAAAGCTTCAAATGCAGGCGAAACAACGAGTGAGCTTTAAATCCAAGCGTAACACAATGATTTAACTTAAAATCAATGCGAAGTAGAAGGCTTAGCAATCAAATCCATGCAACACAAATTATTTAGCTTCTTATACTTGCGATATAAGTGATAAAGCTTCAAATGCAGGTGAAATAGACGAGTGAGCTTTAAATCCAAGCGTAACACATGATTTAACTTCAAATCAATGCGAAGTAGAAGATTTAGGTCCAAATCCATGCGAAATAAATGGTTTAGCTTCAAATACTTGTGATATACATGATTTAGTTTCAACTGCATGCGAAACAAACGAGTTAGCTTCAAATCCAAGCGAAACACATGATTTAGCTTCAAATCAATGCGAAGTAGAAGGCTTAGCATCAAATCCATGCAACAAAAATTATTAGCTTCTTATACTTGCGATATAAGTGATATAGATTCAAATGCAGGCGAAACAAACGAGTGATCTTCAAATCCAAGCGTAACACATGATTTAGCTTCAAATCAATGCGAAGTAGAAGGCTTAGCATCATATCCATGCAACACAAATTATTTAGCTTCTTATACTTGCGATATAAGTAATAAAGCTTCAAATGCAGGTGAAACAAACGAGTGAGCTTTAAATCCAAGCGTAACACGTGATTTAACTTCAAATCAATGCGAAGTAGAAGATTAGGTTCAAATCCATGCGAAACAAATGGTTTAGCTTCAAATACTTGTGATATACATGATTTAGCTTCAACTGCATGCGAAACAAACGAGTTAGCTTCAAATCCAAGCGAAACACATGATTTAGCTTCAAATCAATGCGAAGTAGAAGGCTTAGCATCATATCCATGCAACACAAATTATTTAGCTTCTTATACTTGCGATATAAGTGATAAAGCTTCAAATGCAGGTGAAACAAACGAGTGAGCTTTAAATCCAAGCGTAACACATGATTTAACTTCAAATCAATGCGAAGTAGAAGATTCAGGTTCAAATCCATGCGAAACAAATGTTTAGCTTCAAATACTTGTGATATACATGATTTAGTTTCAACTGCATGCGAAACAAACGAGTTAGCTTCAAATCCAAGCGAAAACACATGATTTAGCTTCAAATCAATGCGAAGTAGAAGGCTTAGCATCAAATCCATGCAACAAAAATTATTTAGCTTCTTATACTTGCGATATAAGTGATATAGATTCAAATGCAGGTGAAACAAACGAGTGATCTTCAAATCCGAGCGTAACACTTGATTTAACTTCAAATCAATGGGAAGTAGATGATTTACCTTCAAATCCATGCGAAACAAATGGTTTAGCTTCAAATACTTTTGATATACATGATTTAGCTTCAGCTTCATGCGAAACAAACGAGTTAGCTTCAAATCCAAGCGAAACACATGATTTAGCTTCAAATCAATGCGAAGTAGAAGGCTTAGCATCAAATCCATGCAACACAAATTATTTAGCTTCTTACACTTGCGATATAAGTGATAAAGCTTCAAATGCAGGCTAAACAAACGAGTGAGCTTCAAATCCAAGCGAAACACATGATTTAGCTTCAAATCAATGCGAAGTAGAAGGCTTACCATCAAATCCATGCAACACAAATTATTTAGCTTCTTATATTTGCGATATAAGTGATAAAGCTTCAAATGCAGGCGAAACAAACGAGTGAGCTTTAAATCCAAGCGTAACACATGATTTAACTTAAAATCAATGCGAAGTAGAAGGCTTAGCATCAAATCCATGCAACACAAATTATTTAGCTTCTTATACTTGCGATATAAGTGATAAAGCTTCAAATGCAGGTGAAATAGACGAGTGAGCTTTAAATCCAAGCGTAACACATGATTTAACTTCAAATTAATGCGAAGTAGAAGATTTAGGTTCAAATCCATGCGAAATAAATGGTTTAGCTTCAAATACTTGTGATATACATGATTTAGTTTCAACTGCATGCGAAACAAACGAGTTAGCTTCAAATCTAAGCGAAACACATGATTTAGCTTCAAATCAATGCGAAGTAGAAGGCTTAGCATCAAATCCATGCAACAAAAATTATTTAGCTTCTTATACTTGCGATATAAGTGATATAGATTCAAATGCAGGCGAAACAAACGAGTGATCTTCAAATCCAAGCGTAACACGTGATTTAACTTCAAATCAATGCGAAGTAGAAGATTTAGGTTCAAATCCATGCGAAACAAATGGTTTAGCTTCAAATACTTGTGATATACATGATTTAGCTTCAACTGCATGCGAAACAAACGAGTTAGCTTCAAATCCAAGCGAAACACATGATTTAGCTTCAAATCAATGCGAAGTAGAAGGCTTAGCATCAAATCCATGCAACAAAAATTATTTAGCTTCTTATACTTGCGATATAAGTGATATAGATTCAAATGCAGGCGAAACAAACGAGTGATCTTCAGAATCCAAGCGTAACACGTGATTTAAACTTCAAATCAATGCGAAGTAGAAGATTTAGGTTCAAATCCATGCGAAACAAATGGTTTAGCTTCAAATACTTGTGATATACATGATTTAGCTTCAACTGCATGCGAAACAAACGAGTTAGCTTCAAATCCAAGCGAAAACACATGATTTAGCTTCAAATCAATGCGAAGTAGAAGGCTTAGCATCAAATCCATGCAACAAAAATTATTTAGCTTCTTATACTTGCGATATAAGTGATAAAGCTTCAAATGCAGGTGAAATAGACGAGTGAGCTTTAAATCCAAGCGTAACACATGATTTAACTTCAAATCAATGCGAAGTAGAAGATTTAGGTTCAAATCCATGCGAAATAAATGGTTTAGCTTCAAATACTTGTGATATACATGATTTAGTTTCAACTGCATGCGAAACAAACGAGTTAGCTTCAAATCCAAGCGAAACACATGATTTAGCTTCAAATCAATGCGAAATAGAAGGCTTAGCTTCAAATCCATGCGACACAAACTATTTAGCTTCGTATACTTTGCGATATAAGTGATAAAGCTTCAAATGCAGGTGAAACAAACGAGTGAGCATTAAATCCAAGCGTAACACATGATTTAACTTCAAATCAATGGGAAGTAGAAGATTAACCTTCAAATCCATGCGAAACAAATGTTTTAGCTTCTTATACTTGCGATATAAGTGATATAGCTTCAAATGCAGGCGAAACACACGAGTTAGCTTCAAGTCCAAGCGAAACACATGATTTAGCTTCAAATCAATGCGAAGTAGAAGGCGTAGCATCAAATCCATGCAACACAAATTATTTAGCTTCTTACACTTGCGATATAAGTGATAAAGCTTCAAATGCAGGTGAAACAAACGAGTTAGCTTCAAATCCAAGCGAAACACATGATTTAGCTTCAAATCAATGCGAAATAGAAGGCTTAGCATCAAATCCATGCGACACAAATTATTTAGCTTCGTATACTTGCGATATAAGTGATATAGCTTCAAATGCAGGTGAAACAAACGAGTGATCTTCAAGTCCAAGCGTAACACATGATTTAACTTCAAATCAATGGGTAGTAGAAGGTCTACCTTCAAATCCATGCGAAACAAATGGTGTAGCTTCAAATACTTGTGATATACATGATTTAGCTTCAACTGCATGCAAAACAAACGAGTTAGCTTCAAATCCAAGCGAAACAAATGATTTAGCTTCAAATCAATGGAAGTAGAAGATTTACCTTCAAATCCATACGAAACGAATGGTTTAGCTTCAAATACTTGTGATATACATGATTTACCTTCAACTGCATGCAAAACAAACGAGTTAGCTTCATATCCAAGCGAAACAAATGATTTAGCTTCAAATCAATGCTAAACAGAAGGCTTAGCATCAAAACCATGCGACACAAATTATTTAGCTTCATATACTTGCGATATAAGTGATATAGCTTCAAATGCAGGCGAAACAAACGAGTGATCTTCAAATCCAAGCGTAACACATGATTTAACTTCAAATCAATGGGAAGTAGAAGATTTACCTTCAAGTCCATGCGAAACAAATGTTTTAGCTTCTTATACTTGCGATATAAGTGATATAGCTTCAAATGCAGGCGAAACACACGAGTTAGCTTCAAGTCCAAGCGAAACACATGATTTAGCTTCAAATCAATGCGAAGTAGAAGGCGTAGCATCAAATCCATGCAACACAAATTATTTAGCTTCTTATACTTGCGATATAAGCGATAAAGCTTCAAATGCAAGTGAAACAAACGAGTGAGCTTAAAATCCAAGCGTAACACATGATTCAGCTTCAAATCAATGCGAAATAGAAGGCGTAGCATCAAATCCATGCGACACAAATTATTTAGCTTCGTATACTTGCGATATATGTGATATAGCTTCAAATGCTGGTGAAACAAACGAGTGATCTTTAAATCCCAGCGTAACACATGATTTAACTTTAAATCAATGGGAAATAGAAGATTTACCTTCAAATCCATGCGAAACAAATGGTTTAGCTTCAAATACTTATGATATACATGATTTAGCTTCGGCTGCATGCGAAACAAACGAGTTAGCTTCAAATCCAAGCGAAACACATGATTTAGCTTCAAATCAATGCGAAATAGAAGGCTTAGCATCAAATCCATGCGACACAAATTATTTAGCTTTGTATACTTGCAATATAAGTGATATAGCTTCAAATGCAGGTGAAACAAACGAGTGATCTTCAAATCCATGCGTAACACTTGATTTAACTTGAAATCAATGGGAAGTAGAAGATTTACCTTCAAATCCATGCGAAACAAATGGTTTAGCTTCAAATACTTGTGATACACATGATTTAGCTTCGGCTGCATGCGAAACGAACGAGTTAGCTTCAAATCCAAGCGAAACACATGATTTAGCTTCAAATCAATGCGAAATAGAAGGCTTAGCATCAAATCCATGCGACACAAATTATTTAGCTTTGTATACTTGCAATATAAGTGATATAGCTTCAAATGCAGGTGAAACAAACGAGTGATCTTCAAATCCATGCGTAACACTTGATTTAACTTCAAATCAATGGGAAGTAGAAGATTTACCTTCAAATCCATGCGAAACAAATGGTTTAGCTTCAAATACTTTTGATATACATGATTTAGCTTCAGCTTCATGCGAAACAAACGAGTTAGCTTCAAATCCAAGCGAAACACATGATTTAGCTTCAAATCAATGCGAAGTAGAAGGCTTAGCATCAAATCCATGCAACAAAAATTATTTAGCTTCTTATACTTGCGATATAAGTGATATAGATTCAAATGCAGGCGAAACAAACGAGTGATCTTCAAATCCGAGCGTAACACATGATTTAGCTTCAAATTAATGCGAAATAGAAGGCTTAGCATCAAATCCATGCGACACAAATTATTTAGCTTCGTATACTTGCAATATAAGTGATATAGCTTCAAATGCAGGTGAAACAAACGATTGATCTTCAAATCCGAGCGTAACATTTGATTTAACTTCAAATCAATGCGAAGTAGAAGATTTAGGTTCAAATCCATGCGAAACAAATGGTTTAGCTTCAAATACTTGTGATATACATGATTTAGCTTCAACTGCATGCAAAACAAACGAGTTAGCTTCAAATCCAAGCGAAACACATGATTTAGCTTCAAATCAATGCGAAGTAGAAGGCTTAGCATCATATCCATGCAACACAAATTATTTAGCTTCTTATACTTGCGATATAAGTGATAAAGCATCAAATGCAGGTGAAACAAACGAGTGAGCTTTAAATCCAAGCGTAACACATGATTTAACTTCAAATCAATGCGAAGTAGAAGATTCAGGTTCAAATCCATGCGAAACAAATGTTTTAGCTTCTTATACTTGCGATATAAGTGATATAGCTTCAAATGCAGGCGAAACACACGAGTTAGCTTCAAGTCCAAGCGAAACACATGATTTAGCTTCAAATCAATGCGAAGTAGAAGGCGTAGCATCAAATCCATGCAACACAAATTATTTAGCTTCTTATACTTGCGATATAAGCGATAAAGCTTCAAATGCAGGTGAAACAAACGAATGATCTTCAAATCCAAGCGTAACACTTGATTTAACTTCAAATCAATGGGAAGTAGAAGATTTACCTTCAAATCCATGCGAAACAAATGGTTTAGCTTCAAATACTTGTGATATACATGATTTAGATTCAACTGCATGCGAAACAAACGAGTTAGCTTCAAATCCAAGCGAAACACATGATTTAGCTTCAAATCAATGCGAAGTAGAAGGCTTAGCATCAAATCCATGCAACACAAATTATTTAGCTTCATATACTTGCGATATAAGTGATATAGCTTCAAATGCAGGCGAAACAAACGAGTGATCTTCAAATCCAAGCGTAACACGTGATTTAACTTCAAATCAATGCGAAGTAGAAGACTTACCTTCAAATCCATGCGAAACAAATGGTTTAGCTTCAAATACTTGTGATATACATGATTTAGTTTCAACTGCATGCGAAACAAACGAGTTTGCTTCAAATCCAAGCGAAACACATGATTTAGCTTCAAATCAATGCGAAGTAGAAGGCTTAGCATCAAATCCATGCAACAAAAATTATTTAGCTTCTTATACTTGCGATATAAGTGATAAAGCATCAAATGCAGGTGAAACAAACGAGTGAGCTTTAAATCCAAGCGTAACACATGATTTAACTTCAAATCAATGCGAAGTAGAAGATTCAAGTTCAAATCCATGCGAAACAAATGTTTTAGCTTCTTATACTTGCGATATAAGTGATATAGCTTCAAATGCAGGCGAAACACACGAGTTAGCTTCAAGTCCAAGCGCAACACATGATTTAACTTCAAATCAATGCGAAGTAGAAGGCGTAGCATCAAATCCATGCAACACAAATTATTTAGCTTCTTATACTTGCGATATAAGCGATAAAGCTTCAAATGCAGGTGAAACAAACGAGTGAGCTTAAAATCCAAGCGTAACACACGATTTAGCTTCAAATCAATGCGAAATAGAAGGCTTAGCATCAAATCCATGCGACACAAATTATTTAGCTTCGTATACTTGCGATATATGTGATATAGCTTCAAATGCTGGTGAAACAAACGAGTGATCTTTAAATCCCAGCGTAACACATGATTTAACTTTAAATCAATGGGAAATAGAAGTTTTACCTTCAAATCCATGCGAAACAAATGGTTTAGCTTCAAATACTTATGATATACATGATTTAGCTTCGGCTGCATGCGAAACAAACGAGTTAGCTTCAAATCCAAGCGAAACACATGATATAGCTTCAAATGAATGCGAAATAGAAGGCTTAGCATCAAATCCATGCGACACAAATTATTTAGCTTCTTATACTTGCGATATAAGCGATAAAGCTTCAAATGCAGGTGAAACAAACGAGTGAGCTTAAAATCCAAGCGTAACACACGATTTAGCTTCAAATCAATGCGAAATAGAAGGCTTAGCATCAAATCCATGCGACACAAATTATTTAGCTTCGTATACTTGCGATATAAGTGATATAGCTTCAAATGCAGGTGAAACAAACGAGTGATCTTCAAGTCCAAGCGTAACACATGATTTAACTTCAAATCAATGGGTAGTAGAAGGTCTACCTTCAAATCCATGCGAAACAAATGGTTTAGCTTCAAATACTTATGATATACATGATTTAGCTTCGGCTGCATGCGAAACAAACGAGTTAGCTTCAAATCCAAGCGAAACACATGATTTAGCTTCAAATCAATGCGAAATAGAAGGCTTAGCATCAAATCCATGCGACACAAATTATTTAGCTTCGTATACTTGCGATATAAGTGATATAGCTTCAAATGCAGGTGAAACAAACGAGTGATCTTCAAGTCCAAGCGTAACACATGATTTAACTTCAAATCAATGGGTAGTAGAAGGTCTACCTTCAAATCCATGCGAAACAAATGGTGTAGCTTCAAATACTTGTGATATACATGATTTAGCTTCAACTGCATGCAAAACAAACGAGTTAGCTTCAAATCCAAGCGAAACAAATGATTTAGCTTCAAATCAATGGAAGTAGAAGATTTACCTTCAAATCCATACGAAACGAATGGTTTAGCTTCAAATACTTGTGATATACATGATTTACCTTCAACTGCATGCAAAACAAACGAGTTAGCTTCATATCCAAGCGAAACAAATGATTTAGCTTCAAATCAATGCTAAACAGAAGGCTTAGCATCAAAACCATGCGACACAAATTATTTAGCTTCATATACTTGCGATATAAGTGATATAGCTTCAAATGCAGGCGAAACAAACGAGTGATCTTCAAATCCAAGCGTAACACATGATTTAACTTCAAATCAATGCGAAGTAGAAGATTTAGGTTCAAATCCATGCGAAACAAATGGTTTAGCTTCAAATACTTGTGATATACATGATTTAGCTTCAACTGCATGCTAAACAAACGAGTTAGCTTCAAGTCCAAGCGAAACACATGATTTAGCTTCAAATCAATGCGAAGTAGAAGGCGTAGCATCAAATCCATGCAACACAAATTATTTAGCTTCTTCTACTTGCGATATAAGCGATAAAGCTTCAAATGCAGGTGAAACAAACGAGTGAACTTAAAATCCAAGCGTAACACATGATTTAGCTTCAAATCAATGCGAAATAGAAGGCATAGCATAAAATCCATGCGACACAAATTATTTAGCTTCTTATACTTACGATATAAGTGATAAAGCTTCAAATGCAGGTGAAACAAACGAGTGATCTTCAAATCCAAGCGTAACACTTGATTTAACTTCAAATCAATGGGAAGTAGAAGATTTACCTTCAAATCCATGCGAAACAAATGGTTTAGCTTCAAATACTTGTGATATACATGATTTAGTTTCAACTGCATGCGAAACAAACGAGTTAGCTTCAAATCCAAGCGAAACACATGATTTAGCTTCAAATCAATGCGAAATAGAAGGCTTAGCTTCAAATCCATGCGACACAAACTATTTAGCTTCGTATACTTGCGATATAAGTGATAAAGCTTCAAATGCAGGTGAAACAAACGAGTGAGCATTAAATCCAAGCGTAACACATGATTTAACTTCAAATCAATGGGAAGTAGAAGATTTACCTTCAAGTCCATGCGAAACAAATGTTTTAGCTTCTTATACTTGCGATATAAGTGATATAGCTTCAAATGCAGGCGAAACACACGAGTTAGCTTCAAGTCCAAGCGAAACACATGATTTAGCTTCAAATCAATGCGAAGTAGAAGGCGTAGCATCAAATCCATGCAACACAAATTATTTAGCTTCTTATACTTGCGATATAAGCGATAAAGCTTCAAATGCAAGTGAAACAAACGAGTGAGCTTAAAATCCAAGCGTAACACATGATTCAGCTTCAAATCAATGCGAAATAGAAGGCTTAGCATCAAATCCATGCGACACAAATTATTTAGCTTCGTATACTTGCGATATATGTGATATAGCTTCAAATGCTGGTGAAACAAACGAGTGATCTTTAAATCCCAGCGTAACACATGATTTAACTTTAAATCAATGGGAAATAGAAGATTTACCTTCAAATCCATGCGAAACAAATGGTTTAGCTTCAAATACTTATGATATACATGATTTAGCTTCGGCTGCATGCGAAACAAACGAGTTAGCTTCAAATCCAAGCGAAACACATGATTTAGCTTCAAATCAATGCGAAATAGAAGGCTTAGCATCAAATCCATGCGACACAAATTATTTAGCTTTGTATACTTGCAATATAAGTGATATAGCTTCAAATGCAGGTGAAACAAACGAGTGATCTTCAAATCCATGCGTAACACTTGATTTAACTTGAAATCAATGGGAAGTAGAAGATTTACCTTCAAATCCATGCGAAACAAATGGTTTAGCTTCAAATACTTGTGATACACATGATTTAGCTTCGGCTGCATGCGAAACGAACGAGTTAGCTTCAAATCCAAGCGAAACACATGATTTAGCTTCAAATCAATGCGAAATAGAAGGCTTAGCATCAAATCCATGCGACACAAATTATTTAGCTTTGTATACTTGCAATATAAGTGATATAGCTTCAAATGCAGGTGAAACAAACGAGTGATCTTCAAATCCATGCGTAACACTTGATTTAACTTCAAATCAATGGGAAGTAGAAGATTTACCTTCAAATCCATGCGAAACAAATGGTTTAGCTTCAAATACTTTTGATATACATGATTTAGCTTCAGCTTCATGCGAAACAAACGAGTTAGCTTCAAATCCAAGCGAAACACATGATTTAGCTTCAAATCAATGCGAAGTAGAAGGCTTAGCATCAAATCCATGCAACAAAAATTATTTAGCTTCTTATACTTGCGATATAAGTGATATAGATTCAAATGCAGGCGAAACAAACGAGTGATCTTCAAATCCGAGCGTAACACATGATTTAGCTTCAAATTAATGCGAAATAGAAGGCTTAGCATCAAATCCATGCGACACAAATTATTTAGCTTCGTATACTTGCAATATAAGTGATATAGCTTCAAATGCAGGTGAAACAAACGATTGATCTTCAAATCCGAGCGTAACATTTGATTTAACTTCAAATCAATGCGAAGTAGAAGATTTAGGTTCAAATCCATGCGAAACAAATGGTTTAGCTTCAAATACTTGTGATATACATGATTTAGCTTCAACTGCATGCAAAACAAACGAGTTAGCTTCAAATCCAAGCGAAACACATGATTTAGCTTCAAATCAATGCGAAGTAGAAGGCTTAGCATCATATCCATGCAACACAAATTATTTAGCTTCTTATACTTGCGATATAAGTGATAAAGCATCAAATGCAGGTGAAACAAACGAGTGAGCTTTAAATCCAAGCGTAACACATGATTTAACTTCAAATCAATGCGAAGTAGAAGATTCAGGTTCAAATCCATGCGAAACAAATGTTTTAGCTTCTTATACTTGCGATATAAGTGATATAGCTTCAAATGCAGGCGAAACACACGAGTTAGCTTCAAGTCCAAGCGAAACACATGATTTAGCTTCAAATCAATGCGAAGTAGAAGGCGTAGCATCAAATCCATGCAACACAAATTATTTAGCTTCTTATACTTGCGATATAAGCGATAAAGCTTCAAATGCAGGTGAAACAAACGAATGATCTTCAAATCCAAGCGTAACACTTGATTTAACTTCAAATCAATGGGAAGTAGAAGATTTACCTTCAAATCCATGCGAAACAAATGGTTTAGCTTCAAATACTTGTGATATACATGATTTAGATTCAACTGCATGCGAAACAAACGAGTTAGCTTCAAATCCAAGCGAAACACATGATTTAGCTTCAAATCAATGCGAAGTAGAAGGCTTAGCATCAAATCCATGCAACACAAATTATTTAGCTTCATATACTTGCGATATAAGTGATATAGCTTCAAATGCAGGCGAAACAAACGAGTGATCTTCAAATCCAAGCGTAACACGTGATTTAACTTCAAATCAATGCGAAGTAGAAGACTTACCTTCAAATCCATGCGAAACAAATGGTTTAGCTTCAAATACTTGTGATATACATGATTTAGTTTCAACTGCATGCGAAACAAACGAGTTTGCTTCAAATCCAAGCGAAACACATGATTTAGCTTCAAATCAATGCGAAGTAGAAGGCTTAGCATCAAATCCATGCAACAAAAATTATTTAGCTTCTTATACTTGCGATATAAGTGATAAAGCATCAAATGCAGGTGAAACAAACGAGTGAGCTTTAAATCCAAGCGTAACACATGATTTAACTTCAAATCAATGCGAAGTAGAAGATTCAAGTTCAAATCCATGCGAAACAAATGTTTTAGCTTCTTATACTTGCGATATAAGTGATATAGCTTCAAATGCAGGCGAAACACACGAGTTAGCTTCAAGTCCAAGCGAAACACATGATTTAACTTCAAATCAATGCGAAGTAGAAGGCGTAGCATCAAATCCATGCAACACAAATTATTTAGCTTCTTATACTTGCGATATAAGCGATAAAGCTTCAAATGCAGGTGAAACAAACGAGTGAGCTTAAAATCCAAGCGTAACACACGATTTAGCTTCAAATCAATGCGAAATAGAAGGCTTAGCATCAAATCCATGCGACACAAATTATTTAGCTTCGTATACTTGCGATATATGTGATATAGCTTCAAATGCTGGTGAAACAAACGAGTGATCTTTAAATCCCAGCGTAACACATGATTTAACTTTAAATCAATGGGAAATAGAAGTTTTACCTTCAAATCCATGCGAAACAAATGGTTTAGCTTCAAATACTTATGATATACATGATTTAGCTTCGGCTGCATGCGAAACAAACGAGTTAGCTTCAAATCCAAGCGAAACACATGATATAGCTTCAAATGAATGCGAAATAGAAGGCTTAGCATCAAATCCATGCGACACAAATTATTTAGCTTCTTATACTTGCGATATAAGCGATAAAGCTTCAAATGCAGGTGAAACAAACGAGTGAGCTTAAAATCCAAGCGTAACACACGATTTAGCTTCAAATCAATGCGAAATAGAAGGCTTAGCATCAAATCCATGCGACACAAATTATTTAGCTTCGTATACTTGCGATATAAGTGATATAGCTTCAAATGCAGGTGAAACAAACGAGTGATCTTCAAGTCCAAGCGTAACACATGATTTAACTTCAAATCAATGGGTAGTAGAAGGTCTACCTTCAAATCCATGCGAAACAAATGGTTTAGCTTCAAATACTTATGATATACATGATTTAGCTTCGGCTGCATGCGAAACAAACGAGTTAGCTTCAAATCCAAGCGAAACACATGATTTAGCTTCAAATCAATGCGAAATAGAAGGCTTAGCATCAAATCCATGCGACACAAATTATTTAGCTTCGTATACTTGCGATATAAGTGATATAGCTTCAAATGCAGGTGAAACAAACGAGTGATCTTCAAGTCCAAGCGTAACACATGATTTAACCTCAAATCAATGGGTAGTAGAAGGTCTACCTTCAAATCCATGCGAAACAAATGGTGTAGCTTCAAATACTTGTGATATACATGATTTAGCTTCAACTGCATGCAAAACAAACGAGTTAGCTTCAAATCCAAGCGAAACAAATGATTTAGCTTCAAATCAATGGAAGTAGAAGATTTACCTTCAAATCCATACGAAACGAATGGTTTAGCTTCAAATACTTGTGATATACATGATTTACCTTCAACTGCATGCAAAACAAACGAGTTAGCTTCATATCCAAGCGAAACAAATGATTTAGCTTCAAATCAATGCTAAACAGAAGGCTTAGCATCAAACCATGCGACACAAATTATTTAGCTTCATATACTTGCGATATAAGTGATATAGCTTCAAATGCAGGCGAAACACACGAGTTAGCTTCAAGTCCAAGCGAAACACATGATTTAGCTTCAAATCAATGCGAAGTAGAAGGCGTAGCATCAAATCCATGCAACACAAATTATTTAGCTTCTTATACTTGCGATATAAGCGATAAAGCTTCAAATGCAGGTGAAACAAACGAATGATCTTCAAATCCAAGCGTAACACTTGATTTAACTTCAAATCAATGGGAAGTAGAAGATTTACCTTCAAATCCATGCGAAACAAATGGTTTAGCTTCAAATACTTGTGATATACATGATTTAGATTCAACTGCATGCGAAACAAACGAGTTAGCTTCAAATCCAAGCGTAACACACGATTTAGCTTCAAATCAATGCGAAATAGAAGGCTTAGCATCAAATCCATGCGACACAAATTATTTAGCTTCGTATACTTGCGATATAAGTGATATAGCTTCAAATGCAGGTGAAACAAACGAGTGATCTTCAAGTCCAAGCGTAACACATGATTTAACTTCAAATCAATGGGTAGTAGAAGGTCTACCTTCAAATCCATGCGAAACAAATGGTTTAGCTTCAAATACTTATGATATACATGATTTAGCTTCGGCTGCATGCGAAACAAACGAGTTAGCTTCAAATCCAAGCGAAACACATGATTTAGCTTCAAATCAATGCGAAATAGAAGGCTTAGCATCAAATCCATGCGACACAAATTATTTAGCTTCGTATACTTGCGATATAAGTGATATAGCTTCAAATGCAGGTGAAACAAACGAGTGATCTTCAAGTCCAAGCGTAACACATGATTTAACTTCAAATCAATGGGTAGTAGAAGGTCTACCTTCAAATCCATGCGAAACAAATGGTGTAGCTTCAAATACTTGTGATATACATGATTTAGCTTCAACTGCATGCAAAACAAACGAGTTAGCTTCAAATCCAAGCGAAACAAATGATTTAGCTTCAAATCAATGGAAGTAGAAGATTTACCTTCAAATCCATACGAAACGAATGGTTTAGCTTCAAATACTTGTGATATACATGATTTACCTTCAACTGCATGCAAAACAAACGAGTTAGCTTCAAATCCAAGCGAAACACATGATTTAGCTTCAAATCAATGCGAAGTAGAAGGCTTAGCATCAAATCCATGCAACAAAAATTATTTAGCTTCTTATACTTGCGATATAAGTGATATAGATTCAAATGCAGGCGAAACAAACGAGTGATCTTCAAATCCAAGCGTAACACGTGATTTAACTTCAAATCAATGCGAAGTAGAAGATTTAGGTTCAAATCCATGCGAAACAAATGGTTTAGCTTCAAATACTTGTGATATACATGATTTAGTTTCAACTGCATGCGAAACAAACGAGTTAGCTTCAAATCCAAGCGAAACACATGATTTAGCTTCAAATCAATGCGAAATAGAAGGCTTAGCTTCAAATCCATGCGACACAAACTATTTAGCTTCGTATACTTTGCGATATAAGTTATAAAGCTTCAAATGCAGGTGAAACAAACGAGTGAGCATTAAATCCAAGCGTAACACATGATTTAACTTCAAATCAATGGCAAGTAGAAGATTAACCTTCAAATCCATGCGAAACAAATGTTTTAGCTTCTTATACTTGCGATATAAGTGATATAGCTTCAAATGCAGGCGAAACACACGAGTTAGCTTCAAGTCCAAGCGAAACACATGATTTAGCTTCAAATCAATGCGAAGTAGAAGGCGTAGCATCAAATCCATGCAACACAAATTATTTAGCTTCTTATACTTGCGATATAAGCGATAAAGCTTCAAATGCAGGTGAAACAAACGAGTGAGCTTAAAATCCAAGCGTAACACACGATTTAGCTTCAAATCAATGCGAAATAGAAGGCTTAGCATCAAATCCATGCGACACAAATTATTTAGCTTCGTATACTTGCGATATAAGTGATATAGCTTCAAATGCAGGTGAAACAAACGAGTGATCTTCAAGTCCAAGCGTAACACATGATTTAACTTCAAATCAATGGGTAGTAGAAGGTCTACCTTCAAATCCATGCGAAACAAATGGTTTAGCTTCAAATACTTATGATATACATGATTTAGCTTCGGCTGCATGCGAAACAAACGAGTTAGCTTCAAATCCAAGCGAAACACATGATTTAGCTTCAAATCAATGCGAAATAGAAGGATTAGCATCAAATCCATGCGACACAAATTATTTAGCTTCGTATACTTGCGATATAAGTGATATAGCTTCAAATGCAGGTGAAACAAACGAGTGATCTTCAAGTCCAAGCGTAACACATGATTTAACTTCAAATCAATGGGTAGTAGAAGGTCTACCTTCAAATCCATGCGAAACAAATGGTGTAGCTTCAAATACTTGTGATATACATGATTTAGCTTCAACTGCATGCAAAACAAACGAGTTAGCTTCAAATCCAAGCGAAACAAATGATTTAGCTTCAAATCAATGGAAGTAGAAGATTTACCTTCAAATCCATACGAAACGAATGGTTTAGCTTCAAATACTTGTGATATACATGATTTACCTTCAACTGCATGCAAAACAAACGAGTTAGCTTCATATCCAAGCGAAACAAATGATTTAGCTTCAAATCAATGCTAAACAGAAGGCTTAGCATCAAAACCATGCGACACAAATTATTTAGCTTCATATACTTGCGATATAAGTGATATAGCTTCAAATGCAGGCGAAACAAACGAGTGATCTTCAAATCCAAGCGTAACACGTGATTTAACTTCAAATCAATGCGAAGTAGAAGATTTAGGTTCAAATCCATGCGAAACAAATGGTTTAGCTTCAAATACTTGTGATATACATGATTTAGCTTCAAGTGCATGCTAAACAAACGAGTTAGCTTCAAGTCCAAGCGAAACACATGATTTAGCTTCACATCAATGCGAAGTAGAAGGCGTAGCATCAAATCCATGCAACACAAACTATTTAGCTTCTTCTACTTGCGATATAAGCGATAAAGCTTCAAATGCAGGTGAAACAATCGAGTGAACTTAAAATCCAAGCGTAACACATGATTTAGCTTCAAATCAATGCGAAATAGAAGGCATAGCATAAAATCCATGCGACACAAATTATTTAGCTTCTTATACTTACGATATAAGTGATAAAGCTTCAAATGCAGGTGAAACAAACGAGTGATCTTCAAATCCATGCGTAACACTTGATTTAACTTCAAATCAATGGGAAGTAGAAGATTTACCTTCAAATCCATGCGAAACAAATGGTTTAGCTTCAAATACTTGTGATATACATGATTTAGTTTCAACTGCATGCGAAACAAAGGAGTTAGCTTCAAATCCAAGCGAAACACATGATTTAGCTTCAAATCAATGCGAAATAGAAGGCTTAGCTTCAAATCCATGCGACACAAACTATTTAGCTTCGTATACTTGCGATATAAGTGATAAAGCTTCAAATGCAGGTGAAACAAACGAGTGAGCATTAAATCCAAGCGTAACACATGATTTAACTTTAAATCAATGGGAAATAGAAGATTTACCTTCAAATCCATGCGAAACAAATGGTTTAGCTTCAAATACTTATGATATACATGATTTAGCTTTGGCTGCATGCGAAACAAACGAGTTAGCTTCAAATCCAAGCGAAACACATGATTTAGCTTCAAATCAATGCGAAATAGAAGGCTTAGCATCAAATCCATGCGACACAAATTATTTAGCTTTGTATACTTGCAACATAAGTGATATAGCTTCAAATGCAGGTGAAACAAACGAGTGATCTTCAAATCCATGCGTAACACTTGATTTAACTTGAAATCAATGGGAAGTAGAAGATTTACCTTCAAATCCATGCGAAACAAATGGTTTAGCTTCAAATACTTGTGATACACATGATTTAGCTTCGGCTGCATGCGAAACGAACGAGTTAGCTTCAAATCCAAGCGAAACACATGATTTAGCTTCAAATCAATGCGAAATAGAAGGCTTAGCATCAAATCCATGCGACACAAATTATTTAGCTTTGTATACTTGCAATATAAGTGATATAGCTTCAAATGCAGGTGAAACAAACGAGTGATCTTCAAATCCAAGCGTAACACGTGATTTAACTTCAAATCAATGCGAAGTAGAAGATTTAGGTTCAAATCCATGCGAAACAAATGGTTTAGCTTCAAATACTTGTGATATACATGATTTAGCTTCAACTGCATGCGAAACAAACGAGTTAGCTTCAAATCCAACGAAACACATGATTTAGCTTCAAATCAATGCGAAGTAGAAGGCGTAGCATCAAATCCATGCAACACAAATTATTTAGCTTCCTATACTTGCGATATAAGTGATAAAGCTTCAAATGCAGGCGAAACAAACGAGTGAGCTTCAAATCCAAGCGAAACACATGATTTAGCTTCAAATCAATGCGAAGTAGAAGGCTTAGCATCAAATCCATGCAACACAAATTATTTAGCATCTTATACTTGCGATATAAGTGATAAAGCTTCAAATGCAGGCGAAACAAACGAGTGAGCTTCAAATCCAAGCGAAACACATGATTTAGCTTCAAATCAATGCGAAGTAGAAGGCTTAGCATCAAATCCATGCAACACAAATTATTTAGCTTCTTATACTTGCGATATAAGTGATAAAGCTTCAAATGCAGGCGAAACAAACGAGTGAGCTTTAAATCCAAGCGTAACACATGATTTAACTTCAAATCAATGCGAAGTAGAAGATTTAGGTTCAAATCCATGCGAAATAAATGGTTTAGCTTCAAATACTTGTGATGTACATGATTTAGTTTCAACTGCATGCGAAACAAACGAGTTAGCTTCAAATCCATGAGAAACAAATGGTTTAGCTTCAAATACTTGTGATATACATGATTTAGCTTCAACTGCATGCAAAACAAACGAGTTAGCTTCAAATCCAAGCGAAACACATGATTTAGCTTCAAATCAATGCGAAATAGAAGGCTTAGCATCAAATCCATGCGACACAAATTATTTAGCTTTGTATACTTGCAATATAAGTGATATAGCTTCAAATGCAGGTGAAACAAACGAGTGAGCTTTAAATCCAAGCGTAACACATGATTTAACTTAAAATCAATGCGAAGTAGAAGGCTTAGCATCAAATCCATGCAACACAAATTATTTAGCTTCTTATACTTGCGATATAAGTGATAAAGCTTCAAATGCAGGTGAAATAGACGAGTGAGCTTTAAATCCAAGCGTAACACATGATTTAACTTCAAATCAATGCGAAGTAGAAGATTTAGGTTCAAATCCATGCGAAATAAATGGTTTAGCTTCAAATACTTGTGATATACATGATTTAGTTTCAACTGCATGCGAAACAAACGAGTTAGCTTCAAATCCAAGCGAAACACATGATTTAGCTTCAAATCAATGCGAAGTAGAAGGCTTAGCATCAAATCCATGCAACAAAAATTATTTAGCTTCTTATACTTGCGATATAAGTGACATAGATTCAAATGCAGGCGAAACAAACGAGTGATCTTCAAATCCAAGCGTAACACGTGATTTAACTTCAAATCAATGCGAAGTAGAAGATTTAGGTTCAAATCCATGCGAAACAAATGGTTTAGCTTCAAATACTTGTGATATACATGATTTAGCTTCAACTGCATGCGAAACAAACGAGTTAGCTTCAAATCCAACGAAACACATGATTTAGCTTCAAATCAATGCGAAGTAGAAGGCGTAGCATCAAATCCATGCAACACAAATTATTTAGCTTCCTATACTTGCGATATAAGTGATAAAGCTTCAAATGCAGGCGAAACAAACGAGTGAGCTTCAAATCCAAGCGAAACACATGATTTAGCTTCAAATCAATGCGAAGTAGAAGGCTTAGCATCAAATCCATGCAACACAAATTATTTAGCATCTTATACTTGCGATATAAGTGATAAAGCTTCAAATGCAGGCGAAACAAACGAGTGAGCTTCAAATCCAAGCGAAACACATGATTTAGCTTCAAATCAATGCGAAGTAGAAGGCTTAGCATCAAATCCATGCAACACAAATTATTTAGCTTCTAAATACTTGCGATATAAGTGATAAAGCTTCAAATGCAGGCGAAACAAACGAGTGAGCTTTAAATCCAAGCGTAACACATGATTTAACTTCAAATCAATGCGAAGTAGAAGATTTAGGTTCAAATCCATGCGAAATAAATGGTTTAGCTTCAAATACTTGTGATGTACATGATTTAGTTTCAACTGCATGCGAAACAAACGAGTTAGCTTCAAATCCATGCGAAACAAATGGTTTAGCTTCAAATACTTGTGATATACATGATTTAGCTTCAACTGCATGCAAAACAAACGAGTTAGCTTCAAATCCAAGCGAAACACATGATTTAGCTTCAAATCAATGCGAAATAGAAGGCTTAGCATCAAATCCATGCGACACAAATTATTTAGCTTCGTATACTTGCAATATAAGTGATATAGCTTCAAATGCAGGTGAAACAAACGAGTGATCTCCAAATCCGAGCGTAACACTTGATTTAACTTCAAATCAATGGGAAGTAGATGATTTACCTTCAAATCCATGCGAAACAAATGGTTTAGCTTCAAATACTTGTGATATACATGATTTAGTTTCAACTGCATGCGAAACAAACGAGTTAGCTTCAAATCCAAGCGAAACACATGATTTAGCTTCAAATCAATGCGAAGTAGAAGGCTTAGCATCAAATCCATGCAACAAAAATTATTTAGCTTCTTACACTTGCGATATAAGTGATATAGATTCAAATGCAGGCGAAACAAACGAGTGATCTTCAAATCCAAGCGTAACACGTGATTTAACTTCAAATCAATGCGAAGTAGAAGATTTAGGTTCAAATCCATGCGAAACAAATGGTTTAGCTTCAAATACTTGTGATATACATGATTTAGCTTCAACTGCATGCGAAACAAACGAGTTAGCTTCAAATCCAAGCGAAACACATGATGTAGCTTCAAATCAATGCGAAGTAGAAGGCTTAGCATCATATCCATGCAACACAAATTATTTAGCTTCTTATACTTGCGATATAAGTGATAAAGCTTCAAATGCAGGTGAAACAAACGAGTGAGCTTTAAATCCAAGCGTAACACATGATTTAACTTCAAATCAATGCGAAGTAGAAGATTCAGGTTCAAATCCATGCGAAACAAATGGTTTAGATTCAAATACTTGTGATATACATGATTTAGTTTCAACTGCATGCGAAACAAACGAGTTAGCTTCAAATCCAAGCGAAACACATGATTTAGCTTCAAATCAATGCGAAATAGAAGGCTTAGCTTCAAATCCATGCGACACAAACTATTTAGCTTCGTATACTTGCGATATAAGTGATAAAGCTTCAAATGCAGGTGAAACAAACGAGTGAGCATTAAATCCAAGCGTAACACATGATTTAACTTCAAATCAATGGGAAGTAGAAGATTTACCTTCAAATCCATGCGAAACAAATGTTTTAGCTTCTTATACTTGCGATAAAATTGATATAGCTTCAAATTGCAGGCGAAACACACGAGTTAGCTTCAAGTCCAAGCGAAACACATGATTTAGCTTCAAATCAATGCGAAGTAGAAGGCGTAGCATCAAATCCATGCAACACAAATTATTTAGCTTCTTATACTTGCGATATAAGCGATAAAGCTTCAAATGCAGGTGAAACAAACGAGTGAGCTTAAAATCCAAGCGTAACACATGATTCAGCTTCAAATCAATGCGAAATAGAAGGCTTAGCATCAAATCCATGCGACACAAATTATTTAGCTTCGTATACTTGCGATATATGTGATATAGCTTCAAATGCTGGTGAAACAAACGAGTGATCTTTAAATCCCAGCGTAACACATGATTTAACTTTAAATCAATGGGAAATAGAAGATTTACCTTCAAATCCATGCGAAACAAATGGTTTAGCTTCAAATACTTATGATATACATGATTTAGCTTCGGATGCATGCGAAACAAACGAGTTAGCTTCAAATCCAAGCGAAACACATGATTTAGATTCAAATCAATGCGAAATAGAAGGCTTAGCATCAAATCCATGCGACACAAATTATTTAGCTTTGTATACTTGCAATATAAGTGATATAGCTTCAAATGCAGGTGAAACAAACGAGTGATCTTCAAATCCATGCGTAACACTTGATTTAACTTGAAATCAATGGGAAGTAGAAGATTTACCTTCAAATCCATGCGAAACAAATGGTTTAGCTTCAAATACTTGTGATACACATGATTTAGCTTCGGCTGCATGCGAAACGAACGAGTTAGCTTCAAATCCAAGCGAAACACATGATTTAGCTTCAAATCAATGCGAAATAGAAGGCTTAGCATCAAATCCATGCGACACAAATTATTTAGCTTTGTATACTTGCGATATAAGTGATATAGCTTCAAATACAGGCGAAACACACGAGTGATCTTCAAATCCAAGCGTAACACATTATTTAACTTCAAATCAATACGAAGTAGAAGATTTACCTTCAAATCCATGCGAAACAAATGGTTTAGCTTCAAATACTTTTGATATACATGATTTAGCTTCAGCTTCATGCGAAACAAACGAGTTAGCTTCAAATCCAAGCGAAACACATGATTTAGCTTCAAATCAATGCGAAGTAGAAGGCTTAGCATCAAATCCATGCAACACAAATTATTTAGCTTCTTACACTTGCGATATAAGTGACATAGATTCAAATGCAGGCGAAACAAACGAGTGATCTTCAAATCCAAGCGTAACACGTGATTTAACTTCAAATCAATGCGAAGTAGAAGATTTAGGTTCAAATCCATGCGAAACAAATGGTTTAGCTTCAAATACTTGTGATATACATGATTTAGCTTCAACTGCATGCGAAACAAACGAGTTAGCTTCAAATCCAACGAAACACATGATTTAGCTTCAAATCAATGCGAAGTAGAAGGCGTAGCATCAAATCCATGCAACACAAATTATTTAGCTTCCTATACTTGCGATATAAGTGATAAAGCTTCAAATGCAGGCGAAACAAACGAGTGAGCTTCAAATCCAAGCGAAACACATGATTTAGCTTCAAATCAATGCGAAGTAGAAGGCTTAGCATCAAATCCATGCAACACAAATTATTTAGCATCTTATACTTGCGATATAAGTGATAAAGCTTCAAATGCAGGCGAAACAAACGAGTGAGCTTCAAATCCAAGCGAAACACATGATTTTGCTTCAAATCAATGCGAAGTAGAAGGCTTAGCATCAAATCCATGCAACACAAATTATTTAGCTTCTTATACTTGCGATATAAGTGATAAAGCTTCAAATGCAGGCGAAACAAACGAGTGAGCTTTAAATCCAAGCGTAACACATGATTTAACTTCAAATCAATGCGAAGTAGAAGATTTAGGTTCAAATCCATGCGAAATAAATGGTTTAGCTTCAAATACTTGTGATGTACATGATTTAGTTTCAACTGCATGCGAAACAAACGAGTTAGCTTCAAATCCATGCGAAACAAATGGTTTAGCTTCAAATACTTGTGATATACATGATTTAGCTTCAACTGCATGCAAAACAAACGAGTTAGCTTCAAATCCAAGCGAAACACATGATTTAGCTTCAAATCAATGCGAAATAGAAGGCTTAGCATCAAATCCATGCGACACAAATTATTTAGCTTCGTATACTTGCAATATAAGTGATATAGCTTCAAATGCAGGTGAAACAAACGAGTGATCTCCAAATCCGAGCGTAACACTTGATTTAACTTCAAATCAATGGGAAGTAGATGATTTACCTTCAAATCCATGCGAAACAAATGGTTTAGCTTCAAATACTTGTGATATACATGATTTAGTTTCAACTGCATGCGAAACAAACGAGTTAGCTTCAAATCCAAGCGAAACACATGATTTAGCTTCAAATCAATGCGAAGTAGAAGGCTTAGCATCAAATCCATGCAACAAAAATTATTTAGCTTCTTACACTTGCGATATAAGTGATATAGATTCAAATGCAGGCGAAACAAACGAGTGATCTTCAAATCCAAGCGTAACACGTGATTTAACTTCAAATCAATGCGAAGTAGAAGATTTAGGTTCAAATCCATGCGAAACAAATGGTTTAGCTTCAAATACTTGTGATATACATGATTTAGCTTCAACTGCATGCGAAACAAACGAGTTAGCTTCAAATCCAAGCGAAACACATGATGTAGCTTCAAATCAATGCGAAGTAGAAGGCTTAGCATCATATCCATGCAACACAAATTATTTAGCTTCTTATACTTGCGATATAAGTGATAAAGCTTCAAATGCAGGTGAAACAAACGAGTGAGCTTTAAATCCAAGCGTAACACATGATTTAACTTCAAATCAATGCGAAGTAGAAGATTCAGGTTCAAATCCATGCGAAACAAATGGTTTAGCTTCAAATACTTGTGATATACATGATTTAGTTTCAACTGCATGCGAAACAAACGAGTTAGCTTCAAATCCAAGCGAAACACATGATTTAGCTTCAAATCAATGCGAAATAGAAGGCTTAGCTTCAAATCCATGCGACACAAACTATTTAGCTTCGTATACTTGCGATATAAGTGATAAAGCTTCAAATGCAGGTGAAACAAACGAGTGAGCATTAAATCCAAGCGTAACACATGATTTAACTTCAAATCAATGGGAAGTAGAAGATTTACCTTCAAATCCATGCGAAACAAATGTTTTAGCTTCTTATACTTGCGATAAAATTGATATAGCTTCAAATTGCAGGCGAAACACACGAGTTAGCTTCAAGTCCAAGCGAAACACATGATTTAGCTTCAAATCAATGCGAAGTAGAAGGCGTAGCATCAAATCCATGCAACACAAATTATTTAGCTTCTTATACTTGCGATATAAGCGATAAAGCTTCAAATGCAGGTGAAACAAACGAGTGAGCTTAAAATCCAAGCGTAACACATGATTCAGCTTCAAATCAATGCGAAATAGAAGGCTTAGCATCAAATCCATGCGACACAAATTATTTAGCTTCGTATACTTGCGATATATGTGATATAGCTTCAAATGCTGGTGAAACAAACGAGTGATCTTTAAATCCCAGCGTAACACATGATTTAACTTTAAATCAATGGGAAATAGAAGATTTACCTTCAAATCCATGCGAAACAAATGGTTTAGCTTCAAATACTTATGATATACATGATTTAGCTTCGGCTGCATGCGAAACAAACGAGTTAGCTTCAAATCCAAGCGAAACACATGATTTAGATTCAAATCAATGCGAAATAGAAGGCTTAGCATCAAATCCATGCGACACAAATTATTTAGCTTTGTATACTTGCAATATAAGTGATATAGCTTCAAATGCAGGTGAAACAAACGAGTGATCTTCAAATCCATGCGTAACACTTGATTTAACTTGAAATCAATGGGAAGTAGAAGATTTACCTTCAAATCCATGCGAAACAAATGGTTTAGCTTCAAATACTTGTGATACACATGATTTAGCTTAAGCTGCATGCGAAACGAACGAGTTAGCTTCAAATCCAAGCGAAACACATGATTTAGCTTCAAATCAATGCGAAATAGAAGGCTTAGCATCAAATCCATGCGACACAAATTATTTAGCTTTGTATACTTGCAATATAAGTGATATAGTTTCAAATGCAGGTGAAACAAACGAGTGATCTTCAAATCCATGCGTAACACTTTATTTAACTTCAAATCAATGGGAAGAAGAAGATTTACCTTCAAATCCATGCGAAACAAATGGTTTAGCTTCAAATACTTTTGATATACATGATTTAGCTTCAGCTTCATGCGAAACAAACGAGTTAGCTTCAAATCCAAGCGAAACACATGATTTAGCTTCAAATCAATGCGAAGTAGAAGGCTTAGCATCAAATCCATGCAACACAAATTATTTAGCTTCTTACACTTGCGATATAAGTGATAAAGCTTCAAATGCAGGCGAAACAAACGAGTGAGCTTCAAATCCAAGCGAAACACATGATTTAGCTTCAAATCAATGCGAAGTAGAAGGCTTAGCATCAAATCCATGCAACACAAATTATTTAGCTTCTTATACTTGCGATATAAGTGATAAAGCTTCAAATGCAGGCGAAACAAACGAGTGAGCTTTAAATCCAAGCGTAACACATGATTTAACTTAAAATCAATGCGAAGTAGAAGGCTTAGCATCAAATCCATGCAACACAAATTATTTAGCTTCTTATACTTGCGATATAAGTGATAAAGCTTCAAATGCAGGTGAAATAGACGAGTGAGCTTTAAATCCAAGCGTAACACATGATTTAACTTCAAATCAATGCGAAGTAGAAGATTTAGGTTCAAATCCATGCGAAATAAATGGTTTAGCTTCAAATACTTGTGATATACATGATTTAGTTTCAACTGCATGCGAAACAAACGAGTTAGCTTCAAATCCAAGCGAAACACATGATTTAGCTTCAAATCAATGCGAAGTAGAAGGCTTAGCATCAAATCCATGCAACAAAAATTATTTAGCTTCTTATACTTGCGATATAAGTGATATAGATTCAAATGCAGGCGAAACAAACGAGTGATCTTCAAATCCAAGCGTAACACGTGATTTAACTTCAAATCAATGCGAAGTAGAAGATTTAGGTTCAAATCCATGCGAAACAAATGGTTTAGCTTCAAATACTTGTGATATACATGATTTAGCTTCAACTGCATGCGAAACAAACGAGTTAGCTTCAAATCCAAGCGAAACACATGATTTAGCTTCAAATCAATGCGAAGTAGAAGGCTTAGCATCAAATCCATGCAACAAAAATTATTTAGCTTCTTATACTTGCGATATAAGTGATATAGATTCAAATGCAGGCGAAACAAACGAGTGATCTTCAAATCCAAGCGTAACACGTGATTTAACTTCAAATCAATGCGAAGTAGAAGATTTAGGTTCAAATCCATGCGAAACAAATGGTTTAGCTTCAAATACTTGTGATATACATGATTTAGCTTCAACTGCATGCAAAACAAACGAGTTAGCTTCAAATCCAAGCGAAACACATGATTTAGCTTCCAATCAATGCGAAGTAGAAGGCTTAGCATCATATCCATGCAACACAAATTATTTAGCTTCTTATACTTGCGATATAAGTGATAAAGCATCAAATGCAGGTGAAACAAACGAGTGAGCTTTAAATCCAAGCGTAACACATGATTTAACTTCAAATCAATGCGAAGTAGAAGATTCAGGTTCAAATCCATGCGAAACAAATGGTTTAGCTTCAAATACTTGTGATATACATGATTTAGTTTCAACTGCATGCGAAACAAACGAGTTAGCTTCAAATCCAAGCGAAACACATGATTTAGCTTCAAATCAATGCGAAATAGAAGGCTTACCTTCAAATCCATGCGACACAAACTATTTAGCTTCGTATACTTGCGATATAAGTGATAAAGCTTCAAATGCAGGTGAAACAAACGAGTGAGCATTAAATCCAAGCGTAACACATGATTTAACTTCAAATCAATGGGAAGTAGAAGATTAACCTTCAAATCCATGCGAAACAAATGTTTTAGCTTCTTATACTTGCGATATAAGTGATATAGCTTCAAATGCAGGCGAAACACACGAGTTAGCTTCAAGTCCAAGCGAAACACATGATTTAGCTTCAAATCAATGCGAAGTAGAAGGCGTAGCATCAAATCCATGCAACACAAATTATTTAGCTTCTTATACTTGCGATATAAGCGATAAAGCTTCAAATGCAGGTGAAACAAACCAGTGAGCTTAAAATCCAAGCGTAACACACGATTTAGCTTCAAATCAATGCGAAATAGAAGGCTTAGCATCAAATCCATGCGACACAAATTATTTAGCTTCGTATACTTGCGATATATGTGATATAGCTTCAAATGCTGGTGAAACAAACGAGTGATCTTTAAATCCCAGCGTAACACATGATTTAACTTTAAATCAATGGGAAATAGAAGATTTACCTTCAAATCCATGCGAAACAAATGGTTTAGCTTCAAATACTTATGATATACAAGATTTAGCTTCGGCTGCATGCGAAACAAACGAGTTAGCTTCAAATCCAAGCGAAACACATGATTTAGCTTCAAATCAATGCGATATAGAAGGCTTAGCATCAAATCCATGCGACACAAATTATTTAGCTTCGTATACTTGCGATATAAGTGATATAGCTTCAAATGCAGGTGAAACAAACGAGTGATCTTGAAGTCCAAGCGTAACACATGATTTAACTTCAAATCAATGGGTAGTAGAAGGTCTACCTTCAAATCCATGCGAAACAAATGGTGTAGCTTCAAATACTTGTGATATACATGATTTAGCTTCAACTGCATGCAAAACAAACGAGTTAGCTTCAAATCCAAGCGAAACAAATGATTTAGCTTCAAATCAATGGAAGTAGAAGATTTACCTTCAAATCCATACGAAACGAATGGTTTAGCTTCAAATACTTGTGATATACATGATTTACCTTCAACTGCATGCAAAACAAACGAGTTAGCTTCATATCCAAGCGAAACAAATGATTTAGCTTCAAATCAATGCTAAACAGAAGGCTTAGCATCAAAACCATGCGACACAAATTATTTAGCTTCATATACTTGCGATATAAGTGATATAGCTTCAAATGCAGGCGAAACAAACGAGTGATCTTCAAATCCAAGCGTAACACGTGATTTAACTTCAAATCAATGCGAAGTAGAAGATTTAGGTTCAAATCCATGCGAAACAAATGGTTTAGCTTCAAATACTTGTGATATACATGATTTAGCTTCAACTGCATGCTAAACAAACGAGTTAGCTTCAAGTCCAAGCGAAACACATGATTTAGCTTCAAATCAATGCGAAGTAGAAGGCGTAGCATCAAATCCATGCAACACAAATTATTTAGCTTCTTCTACTTGCGATATAAGCGATAAAGCTTCAAATGCAGGTGAAACAAACGAGTGAACTTAAAATCCAAGCGTAACACATGATTTAGCTTCAAATCAATGCGAAATAGAAGGCATAGCATAAAATCCATGCGACACAAATTATTTAGCTTCTTATACTTACGATATAAGTGATAAAGCTTCAAATGCAGGTGAAACAAACGAGTGATCTTCAAATCCAAGCGTAACACTTGATTTAACTTCAAATCAATGGGAAGTAGAAGATTTACCTTCAAATCCATGCGAAACAAATGGTTTAGCTTCAAATACTTGTGATATACATGATTTAGTTTCAACTGCATGCGAAACAAACGAGTTAGCTTCAAATCCAAGCGAAACACATGATTTAGCTTCAAATCAATGCGAAATAGAAGGCTTAGCTTCAAATCCATGCGACACAAACTATTTAGCTTCGTATACTTGCGATATAAGTGATAAAGCTTCAAATGCAGGTGAAACAAACGAGTGAGCATTAAATCCAAGCGTAACACATGATTTAACTTCAAATCAATGGGAAGTAGAAGATTTACCTTCAAATCCATGCGAAACAAATGTTTTAGCTTCTTATACTTGCGACATAAGTGATATAGCTTCAAATGCAGGCGAAACACACGAGTTAGCTTCAAGTCCAAGCGAAACACATGATTTAGCTTCAAATCAATGCGAAGTAGAAGGCGTAGCATCAAATCCATGCAACACAAATTATTTAGCTTCTTATACTTGCGATATAAGCGATAAAGCTTCAAATGCAGGTGAAACAAACGAGTGAGCTTAAAATCCAAGCGTAACACATGATTCAGCTTCAAATCAATGCGAAATAGAAGGCTTAGCATCAAATCCTTGCGTCACAAATTATTTAGCTTCGTATACTTGCGATATATGTGATATAGCTTCAAATGCTGGTGAAACAAACGAGTGATCTATAAATCCCAGCGTAACACATGATTTAACTTTAAATCAATGGGAAATAGAAGATTTACCTTCAAATCCATGCGAAACAAATGGTTTAGCTTCAAATACTTATGATATACATGATTTAGCTTCGGCTGCATGCGAAACAAACGAGTTAGCTTCAAATCCAAGCGAAACACATGATTTAGCTTCAAATCAATGCGAAATAGAAGGCTTAGCATCAAATCCATGCGACACAAATTATTTAGCTTTGTATACTTGCAATATAAGTGATATAGCTTCAAATGCAGGTGAAACAAACGAGTGATCTTCAAATCCATGCGTAACACTTGATTTAACTTGAAATCAATGGGAAGTAGAAGATTTACCTTCAAATCCATGCGAAACAAATGGTTTAGCTTCAAATACTTGTGATACACATGATTTAGCTTCGGCTGCATGCGAAACGAACGAGTTAGCTTCAAATCCAAGCGAAACACATGATTTAGCTTCAAATCAATGCGAAATAGAAGGCTTAGCATCAAATCCATGCGACACAAATTATTTAGCTTTGTATACTTGCAATATAAGTGATATAGCTTCAAATGCAGGTGAAACAAACGAGTGATCTTCAAATCCATGCGTAACACTTGATTTAACTTCAAATCAATGGGAAGTAGAAGATTTACCTTCAAATCCATGCGAAACAAATGGTTTAGCTTCAAATACTTTTGATATACATGATTTAGCTTCAGCTTCATGCGAAACAAACGAGTTAGCTTCAAATCCAAGCGAAACACATGATTTAGCTTCAAATCAATGCGAAGTAGAAGGCTTAGCATCAAATCCATGCAACACAAATTATTTAGCTTCTTACACTTGCGATATAAGTGATAAAGCTTCAACTGCATGCGAAACAAACGAGTTTGCTTCAAATCCAAGCGAAACACATGATTTAGCTTCAAATCAATGCGAAGTAGAAGGCTTAGCATCAAATCCATGCAACAAAAATTATTTAGCTTCTTATACTTGCGATATAAGTGATATAGATTCAAATGCAGGCGAAACAAACGAGTGATCTTCAAATCCAAGCGTAACACATGATTTAGCTTCAAATTAATGCGAAATAGAAGGCTTAGCATCAAATCCATGCGACACAAATTATTTAGCTTCGTATACTTGCAATATAAGTGATATAGCTTCAAATGCAGGTGAAACAAACGAGTGATCTTCAAATCCGAGCGTAACACTTGATTTAACTTCAAATCAATGCGAAGTAGAAGATTTAGGTTCAAATCCATGCGAAACAAATGGTTTAGCTTCAAATACTTGTGATATACATGATTTAGCTTCAACTGCATGCAAAACAAACGAGTTAGCTTCAAATCCAAGCGAAACACATGATTTAGCTTCAAATCAATGCGAAGTAGAAGGCTTAGCATCATATCCATGCAACACAAATTATATAGCTTCTTATACTTGCGATATAAGTGATAAAGCATCAAATGCAGGTGAAACAAACGAGTGAGCTTTAAATCCAAGCGTAACACATGATTTAACTTCAAATCAATGCGAAGTAGAAGATTCAGGTTCAAATCCATGCGAAACAAATGTTTTAGCTTCTTATACTTGCGATATAAGTGATATAGCTTCAAATGCAGGCGAAACACACGAGTTAGCTTCAAGTCCAAGCGAAACACATGATTTAACTTCAAATCAATGCGAAGTAGAAGGCGTAGCATCAAATCCATGCAACACAAATTATTTAGCTTCTTATACTTGCGATATAAGCGATAAAGCTTCAAATGCAGGTGAAACAAACGAGTGAGCTTAAAATCCAAGCGTAACACACGATTTAGCTCCAAATCAATGCGAAATAGAAGGCTTAGCATCAAATCCATGCGACACAAATTATTTAGCTTCGTATACTTGCGATATAAGTGATATAGCTTCAAATGCAGGTGAAACAAACGAGTGATCTTCAAGTCCAAGCGTAACACATGATTTAACTTCAAATCAATGGGTAGTAGAAGGTCTACCTTCAAATCCATGCGAAACAAATGGTTTAGCTTCAAATACTTGTGATATACATGATTTAGTTTCAACTGCATGCGAAACAAACGAGTTTGCTTCAAATCCAAGCGAAACACATGATTTAGCTTCAAATCAATGCGAAGTAGAAGGCTTAGCATCAAATCCATGCAACAAAAATTATTTAGCTTCTTATACTTGCGATATAAGTGATATAGCTTCAAATGCAGGTGAAACAAACGAGTGATCTTCAAGTCCAAGCGTAACACATGATTTAACTTCAAATCAATGGGTAGTAGAAGGTCTACCTTCAAATCCATGCGAAACAAATGGTTTAGCTTCAAATACTTATGATATACATGATTTAGCTTCGGCTGCATGCGAAACAAACGAGTTAGCTTCAAATCCAAGCGAAACACATGATTTAGCTTCAAATCAATGCGAAATAGAAGGCTTAGCATCAAATCCATGCGACACAAATTATTTAGCTTCGTATACTTGCGATATAAGTGATATAGCTTCAAATGCCGGTGAAACAAACGAGTGATCTTCAAGTCCAAGCGTAACACATGATTTAACTTCAAATCAATGGGTAGTAGAAGGTCTACCTTCAAATCCATGCGAAACAAATGGTGTAGCTTCAAATACTTGTGATATACATGATTTAGCTTCAACTGCATGCAAAACAAACGAGTTAGCTTCAAATCCAAGCGAAACAAATGATTTAGCTTCAAATCAATGGAAGTAGAAGATTTACCTTCAAATCCATACGAAACGAATGGTTTAGCTTCAAATACTTGTGATATACATGATTTACCTTCAACTGCATGCAAAACAAACGAGTTAGCTTCATATCCAAGCGAAACAAATGATTTAGCTTCAAATCAATGCGAAATAGAAGGCTTAGCATCAAATCCATGCAACAAAAATTATTTAGCTTCTTATACTTGCGATATAAGTGATATAGATTCAAATGCAGGCGAAACAAACGAGTGATCTTCAAATCCAAGCGTAACACGTGATTTAACTTCAAATCAATGCGAAGTAGAAGATTTAGGTTCAAATCCATGCGAAACAAATGGTTTAGCTTCAAATACTTGTGATATACATGATTTAGTTTCAACTGCATGCGAAACAAACGAGTTAGCTTCAAATCCAAGCGAAACACATGATTTAGCTTCAAATCAATGCGAAATAGAAGGCTTAGCTTCAAATCCATGCGACACAAACTATTTAGCTTCGTATACTTTGCGATATAAGTGATAAAGCTTCAAATGCAGGTGAAACAAACGAGTGAGCATTAAATCCAAGCGTAACACATGATTTAACTTCAAATCAATGGGAAGTAGAAGATTAACCTTCAAATCCATGCGAAACAAATGTTTTAGCTTCTTATACTTGCGATATAAGTGATATAGCTTCAAATGCAGGCGAAACACACGAGTTAGCTTCAAGTCCAAGCGAAACACATGATTTAGCTTCAAATCAATGCGAAGTAGAAGGCGTAGCATCAAATCCATGCAACACAAATTATTTAGCTTCTTATACTTGCGATATAAGCGATAAAGCTTCAAATGCAGGTGAAACAAACGAGTGAGCTTAAAATCCAAGCGTAACAGATGATTTAACTTCAAATCAATGGGAAGTAGAAGATTTAGGTTCAAATCCATGCGAAACAAATGGTTTAGCTTCGAATACTTGTGATATACATGATTTAGCTTCAACTGCAAGCGAAACAAACGAGTTAGCTTCAAATCCAAGCGAAACACATGATTTAGCTTCAAATCAATGCGAAGTAGAAGGCTTAGCATCATATCCATGCAACACAAATTATTTAGCTTCTTATACTTGCGATATAAGTGATAAAGCTTCAAATGCAGGTGAAACAAACGAGTGAGCTTAAAATCCAAGCGTCACACATGATTTAACTTCAAATCAATGCGAAGTAGAAAATTCAGGTTCAAATCCATGCGAAACAAATGGTTTAGCTTCAAATACTTGTGATATACATGATTTAGTTTCAACTGCATGCGAAACAAACGAGTTAGCTTCAAATCCAAGCGAAACACATGATTTAGCTTCAAATCAATGCGAAATAGAAGGCTTAGCTTCAAATCCATGCGACACAAACTATTTAGCTTCGTATACTTGCGATATAAGTGATAAAGCTTCAAATGCAGGTGAAACAAACGAGTGAGCATTAAATCCAAGCGTAACACATGATTTAACTTCAAATCAATGGGAAGTAGAAGATTTACCTTCAAATCCATGCGAAACAAATGTTTTAGCTTCTTATACTTGCGATATAAGTGATATAGCTTCAAATGCAGGCGAAACACTCGAGTTAGCTTCATGTCCAAGCGAAACACATGATTTAGCTTCAAATCAGTGCGAAGTAGAAGGCGTAGCATCAAATCCATGCAACACAAATTATTTAGCTTCTTATACTTGCGATATAAGCGATAAAGCTTCAAATGCAGGTGAAACAAACGAGTGAGCTTAAAATCCAAGCGAAACACATGATTTAGCTTCAAATCAATGCGAAATAGAAGGCTTAGCATCAAATCCATGCGACACAAATTATTTAGCTTCGTATACTTGCGATATAAGTGATATAGCTTCAAATGTAGGTGAAACAAACGAGTGATCTTCAAGTCCAAGCGTAACACATGATTTAACTTCAAATCAATGGGTAGTAGAAGGTCTACCTTCAAATCCATGCGAAACAAATGGTGTAGCTTCAAATACTTGTGATATACATGATTTAGCTTCAACTGCATGCAAAACAAACGAGTTAGCTTCAAATCCAAGCGAAACAAATGATTTAGCTTCAAACCAATGGAAGTAGAAGATTTACCTTCAAATCCATACGAAACGAATGGTTTAGCTTCAAATACTTGTGATATACATGATTTAGCTTCAACTGCATGCGAAGCAAACGAGATAGCTTCAAGTCCAAGCGAAACACATGATTTAGCTTCAAATCAATGCGAAGTAGAAGGCGTAGCATCAAATCCATGCAACACAAATTATTTAGCTTCTTATACTGGCGATATAAGCGATAAAGCTTCAAATGCAGGTGAAACAAACGAGTGAGCTTAAAATCCAAGCGTAACACATGATTTAGCTTCAAATCAATGCGAAATAGAAGGCTTAGCATCAAATCCATGCGACACAAATTATTTAGCTTCTTATACTTGCGATATAAGTGATATAGCTTCAAATACAGGCGAAACACACGAGTGATCTTCAAATCCAAGCGTAACACATTATTTAACTTCAAATCAATACGAAGTAGAAGATTTACCTTCAAATCCATGCGAAACAAATGGTTTAGCTTCAAATACTTGTGATACACATGATTTAGCTTCAACTGCACGCGAAACAAACGAGTTAGCTTCAAATCCAAGCGAAACACATGATTTAGCTTCAAATCAATGCGAAGTAGAAGGCTTAGCATCAAATCCATGTAACACAAATTATTTAGCTTCATATACTTGCGATATAAGTGATTTAGCTTCAACTGCATGCAAAACAAACGAGTTAGCTTCAAATCCAAGCGAAACAAATGATTTAGCTTCAAATCAATGGAAGTAGAAGATTTACCTTCAAATCCATGCGAAACGAATGGTTTGGCTTCAAATACTTGTGATATACATGATTTAGCTTCAACTGTATGCGAAACAAACGAGTTAGCTTCAAATCCAAGCGAAACACATGATTTAGCTTCAAATCAATGCGAAGTAGAAGGCTTAGCATCAAATCCATGCAACACAAATTATTTCGCTTCTTATACATGCGATATAAGTGATAAAGCTTCAAATGCAGGTGAAACAGACGAGTGAGCTTTAAATCCGAGCGTAACACTTGATTTAACTTCAAATCAATGGGTAGTTGAAGATCTACCTTCAAATCCATGCGAAACAAATGGTTTAGCTTCAAATACTTGTGATATACATGATTTAGCTTCAGCTTCATGCGAAACAAACGAGTTAGCTTCAAATCCAAGCGAAACACAAGATTTAGCTTCAAATCAATGCGAAGTAGAAGGCTTAGCATCAAATCCATGCAACAAAAATTATTTAGCTTCTTATACTTGCGATATAAGTGATATAGATTCAAATGCAGGCGAAACAAACGAGTGATCTTCAAATCCAAGCGTAACACGTGATTTAACTTCAAATCAATGCGAAGTAGAAGATTTAGGTTCAAATCCATGCGAAACAAATGGTTTAGATTCAAATACTTGTGATATACATGATTTAGCTTCAACTGCATGCAAAACAAACGAGTTAGCTTCAAATCCAAGCGAAACACATGATTTAGCTTCAAATCAATGCGAAATAGAAGGCTTAGCATCAAATCCATGCGACACAAATTATTTAGCTTCATATACTTGCGATATAAGTGATATAGCTTCAAATGCAGGCGAAACAAACGAGTGATCTTCAAATCCAAGCGTAACACGTGATTTAACTTCAAATCAATGCGAAGTAGAAGATTTAAGTTCAAATCCATGCGAAACAAATGGTTTAGCTTCAAATACTTGTGATACACATGATTTAGCTTCAACTGCATGCGAAACAAACGAGTTAGCTTCAAATCCAAGCGAAACAGATGATTTAGCTTCAAATCGATGCGAAGTAGAAGATTTACCTTCAAATACATGCGAAACAAATGGTTTAGCTTCAAATACTTGTGATATATATGATTTAGCTTCAACTGCACCCGAAACAAACGAGTTAGCTTCAAATCCAAGCGGAACACATGATTTAACTTCAGATCAATGGGAAATAGAAGATTTACCTTCAAATGCATGCGAAACAAATGGTTTAGCTTCAAATACTTGTGATATACATGATTTAGCTTCGGCTGCATGCGAAACAAACGAGTTAGCTTCAAATCCAAGCGAAACACATGATTTAGCTTCAAATCAATGCGAAATAGAAGGCTTAGCATCAAATCCATGCGACACAAATTATTTAGCTTCTTATACTTGCGATATAAGTGATATAGCTTCAAATGCAGGCGAAACACACGAGTGATCTTCAAATCCAAGCGTAACACATGATTTAACTTCAAATCAATACGAAGTAGAAGATTTACCTTCAAATCCATGCGAAACAAATGGTTTAGCTTCAAATACTTGTGATACACATGATTTAGCTTCAACTGCATGCGAAACAAACGAGTTAGCTTCAAATCCAAGCGAAACACATGATTTAGCTTCAAATCGATGCGAAGTAGGAGATTTACCTTCAAATACATGCGAAACAAATGGTTTAGCTTCAAATACTTGTGATACACATGATTTAGCTTCGGCTGCATGCGAAACAAACGAGTTAGCTTCAAATCCAAGCGAAACAAATGATTTAGCTTCAAATCAATGCGAAATAGAAGGCTTAGCATCAAATCCATGCGACACAAATTATTTAGATTTGTATACTTGCAATATAAGTGATATAGCTTCAAATGCAGGTGAAACAAACGAGTGATCTTCAAGTCCAAGCGTAACACATGATTTAACTTCAAATCAATGGGTAGTAGAAGATCTACCTTCAAATCCATGCGACACAAAGCATTTAGCTTCATATACTTGCGATATAAGTGATATAGCTTCAAATGCAGGCGAAACAAACGAGTGATATTCAAATCCAAGCGTAACACGTGATTTAACTTCAAATCAATGCGAAGTAGAAGATTTAGGTTCAAATCCATGCGAAACAAATGGTTTAGCTTCAAATACTTGTGATATACATGATTTAGCTTCAACTGCATGCAAAACAAACGAGTTAGCTTCAAATCCAAGCGAAACACATGATTTAGCTTCAAATCAATGCGAAATAGAAGGCTTAGCTTCAAATCCATGCGACACAAACTATTTAGCTTCGTATACTTGCGATATAAGTGATAAAGCTTCAAATGCAGGTGAAACAAACGAGTGAGCATTAAATCCAAGCGTAACACATGATTTAACTTCAAATCAATGGGAAGTAGAAGATTTACCTTCAAATCCATGCGAAACAAATGTTTTAGCTTCTTATACTTGCGATATAAGTGATATAGCTTCAAATGCAGGCCAAACACACGAGTTAGCTTCAAGTCCAAGCGAAACACATGATTTAGCTTCAAATCAGTGCGAAGTAGAAGGCGTAGCATCAAATCCATGCAACACAAATTATTTAGCTTCTTATACTTGCGATATAAGCGATAAAGCTTCAAATGCAGGCGAAACAAACGAGTGAGCTTAAAATCCAAGCGAAACACATGATTTAGCTTCAAATCAATGCGAAATAGAAGGCTTAGCATCAAATCCATGCGACACAAATTATTTAGCTTCGTATACTTGCGATATAAGTGATATAGTTTCAAATGTAGGTGAAACAAACGAGTGATCTTCAAGTCCAAGCGTAACACATGATTTAACTTCAAATCAATGGGTAGTAGAAGGTCTACCTTCAAATCCATGCGAAACAAATGGTGTAGCTTCAAATACTTGTGATATACATGATTTAGCTTCAACTGCATGCAAAACAAACGAGTTAGCTTCAAATCCAAGCGAAACAAATGATTTAGCTTCAAATCAATGGAAGTAGAAGATTTACCTTCAAATCCATACGAAACGAATGGTTTAGCTTCAAATACTTGTGATATACATGATTTACCTTCAACTGCATGCAAAACAAACGAGTTAGCTTCATATCCAAGCGAAACAAATGAATTAACTTCAAATCAATGGGTAGTAGAAGGTCTACCTTCAAATCGATGCGAAACAAATGGTGTAGCTTCAAATACTTGTGATATACATGATTTAGCTTCAACTGCATGCGAAACAAACGAGATAGCTTCAAGTCCAAGCGAAACACATGATTTAGCTTCAAATCAATGCGAAGTAGAAGGCGTAGCATCAAATCCATGCAACACAAATTATTTAGCTTCTTATAATGGCGATATAAGCGATAAAGCTTCAAATGCAGGTGAAACAAACGAGTGAGCTTAAAATCCAAGCGTAACACATGATTTAGCTTCAAATCAATGAGAAATAGAAGGCTTAGCATCAAATCCATGCGACACAAATTATTTAGCTTCTTATACTTGCGATATAAGTGATATAGCTTCAAATACAGGCGAAACACACGAGTGATCTTCAAATCCAAGCGTAACACATTATTTAACTTCAAATCAATACGAAGTAGAAGATTTACCTTCAAATCCATGCGAAACAAATGGTTTAGCTTCAAATACTTGTGATATACATGATTTAGCTTCAACTGCACGCGAAACAAACGAGTTAGCTTCAAATCCAAGCGAAACACATGATTTAGCTTCAAATCAATGCGAAGTAGAAGGCTTAGCATCAAATCCATGCAACACAAATTATTTCGCTTCTTATACTTGCGATATAAGTGATAAAGCTTCAAATGCAGGTGAAACAGACGAGTGAGCTTTAAATCCGTGCGTAACACTTGATTTAACTTCAAATCAATGGGTAGTTGAAGATCTACCTTCAAATCCATGCGAAACAAATGGTTTAGCTTCAAATACTTGTGATATACATGATTTAGCTTCAGCTTCATGCGAAACAAACGAGTTAGCTTCAAATCCAAGCGAAACACAAGATTTAGCTTCAAATCAATGCGAAGTAGAAGGCTTAGCATCAAATCCATGCAACAAAAATTATTTAGCTTCTTATACTTGCGATATAAGTGATATAGATTCAAATGCAGGCGAAACAAACGAGTGATCTTCAAATCCAAGCGTAACACGTGATTTAACTTCAAATCAATGCGAAGTAGAAGATTTAGGTTCAAATCCATGCGAAACAAATGGTTTAGCTTCAAATACTTGTGATATACATGATTTAGCTTCAACTGCATGCAAAACAAACGAGTTAGCTTCAAATCCAAGCGAAACACATGATTTAGCTTCAAATCAATGCGAAATAGAAGGCTTAGCATCAAATCCATGCGACACAAATTATTTCGCATCATATACTTGCGATATAAGTGATATAGCTTCAAATGCAGGCGAAACAAACGAGTGATCTTCAAATCCAAGCGTAACACGTGATTTAACTTCAAATCAATGCGAAGTAGAAGATTTAGGTTCAAATCCATGCGAAACAAATGGTTTAGCTTCAAATACTTGTGATACACATGATTTAGCTTCAACTGCATGCGAAACAAACGAGTTAGCTTCAAATCCAAGCGAAACAGATGATTTAGCTTCAAATCGATGCGAAGTAGAAGATTTACCTTCAAATACATGCGAAACAAATGGTTTAGCTTCAAATACTTGTGATATATATGATTTAGCTTCAACTGCACCCGAAACAAACGAGTTAGCTTCAAATCCAAGCGGAACACATGATTTAGCTTCAAATCAATGCGAAGTAGAAGGCTTAGCATCAAATCCATGCGACACAATTTATTTAGCTTCGTACACTTGCGATATAAGTGGTATAGCTTCAAATGCAGAAGAAACAAACGAGTGATCTTCAAATCCAAGCGTAACACATGATTTAACTTCAGATCAATGGGAAATAGAAGATTTACCTTCAAATGCATGCGAAACAAATGGTTTAGCTTCAAATACTTGTGATATACATGATTTAGCTTCGGCTGCAAGCGAAACAAACGAGTTAGCTTCAAATCCAAGCGAAACACATGATTTAGCTTCAAATCAATGCGAAATAGAAGGCTTAGCATCAAATCCATGCGACACAAATTATTTAGCTTCTTATACTTGCGATATAAGTGATATAGCTTCAAATGCAGGCGAAACACACGAGTGATCTTCAAATCCAAGCGTAACACATGATTTAACTTCAAATCAATACGAAGTAGAAGATTTACCTTCAAATCCATGTGAAACAAATGGTTTAGCTTCAAATACTTGTGATACACATGATTTAGCTTCAACTGCATGCGAAACAAACGAGTTAGCTTCAAATCCAAGCGAAACACATGATTTAGCTTCAAATCGATGCGAAGTAGGAGATTTACCTTCAAATACATGCGAAACAAATGGTTTAGCTTCAAATACTTGTGATACACATGATTTAGCTTCGGCTGCATGCGAAACAAACGAGTTAGCTTCAAATCCAAGCGAAACACATGATTTAACTTCAAATCAATGGGTAGTAGAAGATCTACCTTCAAATCCATGCGACACAAAGCATTTAGCTTCATATACTTGCGATATAAGTGATATAGCTTCAAATGCAGGCGAAACAAACGAGTGATATTCAAATCGAAGCGTAACACGTGATTTAACTTCAAATCAATGCGAAGTAGAAGATTTAAGTTCAAATCCATGCGAAACAAATGGTTTAGCTTCAAATACTTGTGATATACATGATTTAGCTTCAACTGCATGCGAAACAAACGAGATAGCTTCAAGTCCAAGCGAAACACGTGATTTAGCTTCAAATCAATGCGAAGTAGAAGGCGTAGCATCAAATCCATGCAACACAAATTATTTAGCTTCTTATACTGGCGATATAAGCGATAAAGCTTCAAATGCAGGTGAAACAAACGAGTGAGCTTAAAATCCAAGCGTAACACATGATTTAGCTTCAAATCAATGCGAAATAGAAGGCTTAGCATCAAATCCATGCGACACAAATTATTTAGCTTCTTATACTTGCGATATAAGTGATATAGCTTCAAATGCAGGCGAAACACACGAGTGATCTTCAAATCCAAGCGTAACACGTGATTTAACTTCAAATCAATACGAAGTAGAAGATTTACCTTCAAATCCATGCGAAACAAATGGTTTAGCTTCAAATACTTGTGATACACATGATTTAGCTTCAACTGCATGCGAAACAAACGAGTTAGCTTCAAATCCAAGCGAAACACATGATTTATCTTCAAATCGATGCGAAGTAGGAGATTTACCTTCAAATACATGCGAAACTAATGGTTTAGCTTCAAATACTTGTGATATACATGATTTAGCTTCAACTGAACGCGAAACAAACGAGTTAGCTTCAAATCCAAGCGAAAAAAATGATTTAGCTTCAAATCAATGCTAAACAGAAGGCTTAGCATCAAATCCATGCGACACAAATTATTTAGCTTCATATACTTGCGATATAAGTGATATAGCTTCAAATGCAGGCGAAACAAACGAGTGATCTTCAAATCCAAGCGTAACACGTGATTTAACTTCAAATCAATGCGAAGTAGAAGATTTATTTTCAAATCCATGCGAAACAAATGGTTTAGCTTCAAATACTTGTGATATACATGATTTAGCTTCAACTGCATGCGAAACAGACGAGTTAGCTTCAAGTCCAAGCGAAACACATGATTTAGCTTCAACTCAATGCGAAGTAGAAGGCGTAGCATCAAATCCATGCAACACAACTTATTTAGCTTCTTATACTTGCGATATAAGCGATAAAGCTTCAAATGCAGGTGAAACAAACGAGTGAGCTTAAAATCCAAGCGTAACACATGATTTAGCTTCGAATCAATGCGAAATAGAAGGCTTAGCATCAAATCCATGCGACACAAATTATTTAGCTTCTTATACTTGCGATATAAGTGATATAGCTTCAAATGCAGGTGAAACACACGAGTGATCTTCAAATCCAAGCGTAACACATGATTTAACTTCAAATCAATACGAAGTAGAAGTTTTACCTTCAAATCCATGCGAAACAAATGGTTTAGCTTCAAATACTTGTGATACACATGATTTAGCTTCAACTGCATGCGAAACAAAGGAGTTAGCTTCAAATCCAAGCGAAACACATGATTTAGCTTCAAATCGATGCGAAGTAGAAGATTTACCTTCAAATACATGCGAAACAAATGGTTTAGCTTCAAATACTTGTGATATACATGATTTAGCTTCAACTGCACGCGAAACAAACGTGTTAGCTTCAAATCCAAGCGAAACACATGATTTAGCTTCAAATCAATGCGAAGTAGAAGGCTTAGCATCAAATCCATGCGACACAATTTATTTAGCTTCGTACACTTGCGATATAAGTGATATAGCTTCAACTGCACGCGAAACAAACGAGTTAGCTTCAAATCCAAGCGTAACACATGATTTAACTTCAGATCAATGGGAAATAGAAGATTTACCTTCAAATCCATGCGAAACAAATGGTTTAGCTTCAAATACTTGTGATATACATGATTTAGCTTCGGCTGCATGCGAAACAAACGAGTTAGCTTCAAATCCAAGCGAAACACATGATTTAGCTTCAAATCAATGCGAAGTAGAAGGCTTAGCATCAAATCCATGCGACACAAATTATTTAGCTTCTTATACTTGCGATATAAGTGATATAGCTTCAAATGCAGGCGAAACACACGAGTGATCTTCAAATCCAAGCGTAACACATGATTTAACTTCAAATCAATACGAAGTAGAAGATTTACCTTCAAATTCATGCGAAACAAATGGTTTAGCTTCAAATACTTGTGATACACATGATTTAGCTTCAACTGCATGCGAAACAAACGAGTTAGCTTCAAATCCAAGCGAAACACATGATTTAGCTTCAAATCGATGCGAAGTAGGAGATTTACCTTCAAATCCATGCGAAAAAAACGGTTTAGCTACAAATACTTTTGATATACATGATTTAGCTTCAGCTTCATGCGAAACAAACGAGTTAGCTTCAAATCCAAGCGAAACACATGATTTAGCTTTAAATCAATGTGAAGTAGAGGGCTTAGCATCAAATCCATGCAACACAAATTATTTAGCTTCTTATACTTGCGATATAAGTGATATAGCTTCAAATGCAACAAACAAACGAGTGATCTTCAAATCCGAGCGTAACACTTGATTTAACTTCAAATCAATGCGAAGTAGCAGATTTAGGTTCAAATCCATGCGAAACAAATGGTTTAGCTTCAAATACTTGTGATATACATGATTTAGTTTCAACTGCATGCGAAACAAACGAGTTAGCTGCAAATCCAAGCGAAACACATGATTTAGCTTCAAATCAATGCGAAATAGAAGGCTTAGCATCAAATCCATGCGACACAAATTATTTAGCTTCGTATACTTGCAATATAAGTGATATAGCTTCAAATGCAACAATCAAACGAATGATCTTCAAATCCGAGCGTAACACTTGATTTAACTTCAAATCAATGGGTAGTTGAAGATCTACCTTCAAATCCATGCGAAACAAATGGTTTAGCTTCAAATACTTGTGATATACATGATTTAGCTTCAGCTTCATGCGAAACAAACGAGTTAGCTTCAAATCCAAGCGAAACACAAGATTTAGCTTCAAATCAATGCGAAGTAGAAGGCTTAGCATCAAATCCATGCAACACAAATTATTTAGCTTCTTATACTTGCGATATAAGTGATAAAGCTTCAAATGCAGGCGAAACAAACGCCTGATCTTCAAATTCAAGCGTAACACATGATTTAACTTCAAATCAATGGGAAGTAGAAGATTTACCTTCAAATCCATGCGAAACAAATGGTTTAGCTTCAAATACTTGTGATATACATGATTTAGTTTCAGCTGCATGCGAAACAAACGAGTTAGCTTCAAATCCAAGCGAAACACATGATTTAGCTTCAAATCAATGCGAAGTAGAAGGCTTAGCATCAAATCCATGCGACACAAATTATTTAGCTTCGTATACTTGCGATATAAGTGATATAGCTTCAAATGCAGACGAAACAAACGAGTGATCTTCAAATCCAAGCGTAACACGTGATTTAACTTCAAATCCATGCGAAACAAATGGTTCAGCTTCTAATACTTGTGATATACATGATTTAGTTTCAGCTGCATGCGAAACAAACGAGTTAGCATCAAATCCAAGCGAAACACATGACTTAGCTTCAAATCAATGCGAAGTAGAAGGCTTAGCATCAAATCCATGCAACACAAATTATTTAGCTTCTTATACTTGCGATATAAGTGATAAAGCTTCAAATGCAGGCGAAACAAACGCCTGATCTTCAAATTCAAGCGTAACACATGATTTAACTTCAAATCAATGGGAAGTAGAAGATTTACCTTCAAATCCATGCGAAACAAATGGTTTAGCTTCAAATACTTGTGATATACATGATTTAGTTTCAGCTGCATGCGAAACAAACGAGTTAGCTTCAAATCCAAGCGAAACACATGATTTAGCTTCAAATCAATGCGAAGTAGAAGGCTTAGCATCAAATCCATGCGACACAAATTATTTAGCTTCGTATACTTGCGATATAAGTGATATAGCTTCAAATGCAGACGAAACAAACGAGTGATCTTCAAATCCAAGCGTAACACGTGATTTAACTTCAAATCCATGCGAAACAAATGGTTCAGCTTCTAATACTTGTGATATACATGATTTAGTTTCAGCTGCATGCGAAACAAACGAGTTAGCATCAAATCCAAGCGAAACACATGACTTAGCTTCAAATCAATGCGAAGTAGAAGGCTTAGCATCAAATCCATGCAACACAAATTATTTAGCTTCTTATACTTGCGATATAAGTGATAAAGCATCAAATGCAGGCGAAACAAACGAGTGAGCTTTAAATCCGAGCGTAACACTTGATTTAACTTCAAATCAATGGGAAGTAGATGATTTACTTTCAAATCCATGCGAAACAAATGGTTTAGCTTCAAATACTTGTGATATACATGATTTAGCTTCAACTGCACGCGAAACAAACGTGTTAGCTTCAAATCCAAGCGAAACACATGATTTAGCTTCAAATCAATGCGAAGTAGAAGGCTTAGCATCAAATCCATGCGACACAATTTATTTAGCTTCGTACACTTGCGATATAAGTGATATAGCTTCAACTGCACGCGAAACAAACGAGTTAGCTTCAAATCCAAGCGTAACACTTGATTTAACTTCAAATCAATGGGAAGAAGAAGATTTACCTTCAAATCCATGCGAAACAAATGGTTTAGCTTCAAATACTTGTAATATACATGATTTAGTTTCAGCTGCATGCGAAACAAACGAGTTAGCTTCAAATCCAAGCGAAACACATGATTTAGCTTCAAATCAAGGCGAAGTAGACGGCTTAGCATCATATCCATGCAACACAAATTATTTAGCTTCTTATACTTGCGATACAAGTGATAAAGCTTCAAATGCAGGCGAAACAAACGAGTGATCTTCAAATCCAAGCGTAACACATGATTTAACTTCAAATCAATGGGAAGAAGAAGATTTACCTTCAAATCCATGCGAAACAAATGGTTTAGCTTCAAATACTTGTGATATACATGATTTAGTTTCAGCTGCATGCGAAACAAACGAGTTAGCTTCAAATCCAAGCGAAACACATGATTTAGCTTCAAATCAATGCGAAGTAGAAGGCTTAGCATCAAATCCATGCGACACAAATTATTTAGCTTCGTATACTTGCGATATAAGTGATATAGCTTCAAATGCAGGCGAAACACACGAGTGATCTTCACACCCAAGGGAAACACATTATTTAACTTCAAATCAAAGCGAAGTAGAAGATTTACCTTCAAATCCATGCGAAACAAATGGTTTAGCTTCAAATACTTGTGATATACGTGATTTAGTTTCTGCTGCATGCCAAACAAACGAGTTAGCTTCAAATCCAAGCGAAACACACGATTTAGCTTCAAATCAATGCGAAGTAGAAGGCTTATCATCAAATCCATGCAACACAAATTATTTAGCTTCTTATACTTGCGATATAAGTGATAAAGCATCAAATGCAGGCGAAACAAACGAGTGAGCTTTAAATCCAAGCGTAACACATGATTTAACTTCAAATCAATGCGAAGTAGAAGATTTACCTTCAAATCCATGCGAAACAAATGGTTTAGCTTCAAATACTTGTGATATACATGATTTAGCTTCAACTGCATGCGAAACTAACGAGTTAGCTTGAAATCCAAGCGAAAAACATGATTTAGCTTCAAATCAATGCGAAGTAGAAGGCTTAGCATCAAATCCATGCAACACAAATTATTTAGCTTCTTATACTTGCGATATAAGTGATAAAGCTTCAAATGCAGGCGAAACAAACGAGTGATCTTCAAATCCAAGCGTAACACATGATTTAACTTCAAATCAATGCGAAGTAGAAGATTTACCTTCAAATCCATGCGCAACAAATGGTTTAGCTTCAAATACATGTGATATACATGATTTAGCTTCAGCTGCATGCGAAACAAACGAGTTATCTTCAAATCCAAGCGAAACACATGATTTAGCTTCAAATCAATGCGAAATAGAAGGCTTAGCATCAAATCCATGCGACACAAATTATTTAGCTTCGTATACTTGCAATATAAGTGATATAGCTTCAAATGCAAGTGAAACAAACGAGTGATCTTCAAATCGGAGCGTAACACATGATTTAAATTCACATCAATGCGAAGTAGAAGATTTACCTTCAAATCCATGCGAAACAAATGGTTTAGCTTCAAATACTTGTGATATACATGATTTAGCTTCAGCTGCATGCGAAACAAACGAGTTAGCTTCAAATCCAAGCGAAACACATGATTTAGCTTCAAATCAATGCGAAATAGAAGGCTTAGCATCAAATCCATGCGACACAAATTATTTAGCTTCGTATACTTGCAATATAAGTGATATAGCTTCAAATGCAGGTGAAACAAACCAGTGATCTTCACATCCAAACGTAACACTTGATTTAACTTCAAATCAATGGGAAGTAGGAGATTTACCTTTAAATCCATGCGAAACAAATGGTTTAGCTTCAAATACTTGTGATATACATGATTTAGTTTCAGCTGCATGCGAAACAAACGAGTTAGCTTCAAATCCAAGCGAAACACATGATTTAGCTTCAAATCAATTCGAAATAGAAGGCTTAGCATCAAATCCATGCGACACAAATTATTTAGCTGCGTATACTTGCAATATAAGTGATATAGCTTCAAATGCAGGTGAAACAAACGAGTGATCTTCAAATCGGAGCGTAACACTTGATTTAACTTCAAATCAATGGGAAGTAGAAGATTTACCTTCAAATCCATGCGAAACAAATGGTTTAGCTTCAAATACTTGTGATATACATGATTTAGCTTCAGCTGCATGCGAAACAAACGAGTTAGCTTCAAATCCAAGCGAAACACATGATTTAGCTTCAAATCAATGCGAAATAGAAGGCTTAACATCAAATCCATGCGACACAAATTATTTAGCTTCGTATACTTGCGATATAAGTGATATAGCTTCAAATGCAGGTGACACAAACGAGTGATCTTCAAATCCAAGCGTAACACACGATTTAACTTCAAATCAATGGGAAGTAGAAGATTTACCTTCAAATCCATGCGAAACAAATGGTTTAGCTTCAAATACTTGTGATACACATGATTTAGCTTCGGCTGCATGCGAAACAAACGAGTTAGATTCAAATCCAAGCGAAACACATGATTTAGCTTCAAATCAATGCGAAGTAGAAGGCTTAGCATCAAATCCATGCAACACAAATTATTTAGCTTCTTATACTTGCGATATAAGTGATAAAGCTTCAAATGCAGGCGAAACACACGAGTGATCTTCAAATCCAAACGTAACACATGATTTAACTTCAAATCAATGCGAAGTAGAAGATTTACCTTCAAATCCATGCGAAACAAATGGTTTAGCTTCAAATACTTGTGATATACATGATTTAGCTTCAGCTGCATGCGAAATAAATGAGTTAGCTTCAATTCCAAGCGAAACGCATGATTTAGCTACAAATCAATGCGAAATAGAAGGCTAAGCATCAAATCCATGCGACACAAATTATTTAGCTTCGTATACTTGCGATATAAGTGATATAGCTTCAAATGCAGACGGAACAAACGAGTGATCTTTAAATCCAAGCGTAACACGTGATTTAACTTCAAATCCATGCGAAACAAATGGTTCAGCTTCAAATACTTGTGATACCCATGAATTTGCTTCAACTGCATGCGAAACAAACGATTTAGCTTCACACCCAAGGGAAACACATGATTTAACATCAAATCAATGCGAAGTAAAAGGCTTACCATCAAATCCATGCAACACAAATTATTTAGCTTCTTATACATGCGATATAAGTGATATAGCTTCAAATGCAGGCGAAACACACGAGTGATCTTCAAATCCAAGCGTAACACATGATTTAACTTCAAATCAATGCGAAGTAGAAGATTTACCTTCAAATCCATGAGAAACAATTGGTATAGCTTCAAATACTTGTGATATACATGATTTAGCTTCAGCTGCATGCGAAACAAACGAGTTAGCTTCAAATCCAAGCGAAACACATGATTTAGCTTCAAATCAATGCGAAGTAGAAGGCTTAGCATCAAATCCATGCAACACAAATTATTTAGCTTCTTATACTTTCGATTATAACTGATAAAGCTTCAAATGCAGGCGAAACAAACGAGTAAGCTTTAGATCCAAGCATAACACATGATTTAACTTCAAATCAATGCGAAGTAGAAGATTTACCTTCAAATCCATGCGAAACAAATGGTTTAGCTTCAAATACTTGTGATATACATGATTTAGCTTCAGCTGCATGCGAAACAAACGAGTTAGCTTCAAATCCAAGCGAAACGCATGATTTAGCTTCAAATCAATGCGAAATAGAAGGCTTAGCATCAAATCCATGCGACACAAATTATTTAGCTTCGTATACTTGCAATATAAGTGATATAGCTTCAAATGCAGGTGAAACAAACCAGTGATCTTCACATCCAAACGTAACACTTGATTTAACTTCAAATCAATGGGAAGTAGGAGATTTACCTTTAAATCCATGCGAAACAAATGGTTTAGCTTCAAATACTTGTGATATACATGATTTAGTTTCAGCTGCATGCGAAACAAACGAGTTAGCTTCAAATCCAAGCGAAACACATGATTTAGCTTCAAATCAATTCGAAATAGAAGGCTTAGCATCAAATCCATGCGACACAAATTATTTAGCTTCGTATACTTGCAATATAAGTGATATAGCTTCAAATGCAGGTGAAACAAACGAGTGATCTTCAAATCGGAGCGTAACACTTGATTTAACTTCAAATCAATGGGAAGTAGAAGATTTACCTTCAAATCCATGCGAAACAAATGGTTTAGCTTCAAATACTTGTGATATACATGATTTAGCTTCAGCTGCATGCGAAACAAACGAGTTAGCTTCAAATCCAAGCGAAACACATGATTTAGCTTCAAATCAATGCGAAATAGAAGGCTTAGCATCAAATCCATGCGACACAAATTATTTAGCTTCGTATACTTGCAATATAAGTGATATAGCTTCATATGCAGGTGAAACAAACGAGTTAGCTTCAAATCCAAGCGAAACACATGATTTAACTTCAAATCAATGCGAAGTAGAAGATTTACCTTCAAATCCATGCGAAACAATTGGTTTAGCTTCAAATACTTGTGATATACATGATTTAGCTTCAGCTGCATGCGAAACAAACGACTTAGCTTCAAATCCAAGCGAAACACATGATTTAGCTTCAAATCAATGCGAAATAGAAGGCTTAACATCAAATCCATGCGACACAAATTATTTAGCTTCGTATACTTGCGATATAAGTGATATAGCTTCAAATGCAGGTGACACAAACGAGTGATCTTCAAATCCAAGCGTAACACACGATTTAACTTCAAATCAATGGGAAGTAGAAGATTTACCTTCAAATCCATGCGAAACAAATGGTTTAGCTTCAAATACTTGTGATACACATGATTTAGCTTCGGCTGCATGCGAAACAAACGAGTTAGCTTCAAATCCAAGCGAAACACATGATTTAGCTTCAAATCAATGCGAAGTAGAAGGCTTAGCATCAAATCCATGCAACACAAATTATTTAGCTTCTTATACTTGCGATATAAGTGATAAAGCTTCAAATGCAGGCGAAACACACGAGTGATCTTCAAATCCAAACGTAACACATGATTTAACTTCAAATCAATGCGAAGTAGAAGATTTACCTTCAAATCCATGCGAAACAAATGGTTTAGCTTCAAATACTTGTGATATACATGATTTAGCTTCAGCTGCATGCGAAACAAACGAGTTAGCTTCAATTCCAAGCGAAACGCATGATTTAGCTACAAATCAATGCGAAATAGAAGGCTAAGCATCAAATCCATGCGACACAAATTATTTAGCTTCGTATACTTGCGATATAAGTGATATAGCTTCAAATGCAGACGGAACAAACGAGTGATCTTTAAATCCAAGCGTAACACGTGATTTAACTTCAAATCCATGCGAAACAAATGCTTCAGCTTCAACTACTTGTGATACCCATGAATTTGCTTCAACTGCATGCGAAACAAACGATTTAGCTTCACACCCAAGGGAAACACATGATTTAACATCAAATCAATGCGAAGTAGAAGGCTTACCATCAAATCCATGCAACACAAATTATTTAGCTTCTTATACATGCGATATAAGTGATATAGCTTCAAATGCAGGCGAAACACACGAGTGATCTTCAAATCCAAGCGTAACATATGATTTAACTTCAAATCAATGCGAAGTAGAAGATTTACCTTCAAATCCATGCGAAACAATTGGTATAGCTTCAAATACTTGTGATATACATGATTTAGCTTCAGCTGCATGCGAAACAAACGAGTTAGCTTCAAATCCAAGCGAAACACATGATTTAGTTTCAAATCAATGCGAAGTAGAAGGCTTAGCATCAAATCCATGCAACACAAATTATTTAGCTTCTTATACTTTCGATTATAACTGATAAAGCTTCAAATGCAGGCGAAACAAACGAGTAAGCTTTAGATCCAAGCGTAACACATGATTTAACTTCAAATCAATGCGAAGTAGAAGATTTACCTTCAAATCCATGCGAAACAAATGGTTTAGCTTCAAATACTTGTGATACACATGATTTAGCTTCGGCTGCATGCGAAACAAACGAGTTAGCTTCAAATCAAAGCGAAACACATGATTTAGTTTCAAATCAATGCGAAGTAGAAGGCTTAGCATCAAATCCATGCAACACAAATTATTTAGCTTCTTATACTTTCGATTATAACTGATAAAGCTTCAAATGCAGGCGAAACAAACGAGTAAGCTTTAGATCCAAGCGTAACACATGATTTAACTTCAAATCAATGCGAAGTAGAAGATTTACCTTCAAATCCATGCGAAACAAATGGTTTAGCTTCAAATACTTGTGATATACATGATTTAGCTTCAGCTGCATGCGAAACAAACGAGTTAGCTTCAAATCCAAGCGAAACACATGATTTAGCTTCAAATCAATGCGAAATAGAAGGCTTAGCATCAAATCCATGCGACACAAATTATTTAGCTTCGTATACTTGCAATATAAGTGATATAGCTTCAAATGCAGGTGAAACAAACCAGTGATCTTCACATCCAAACGTAACACTTGATTTAACTTCAAATCAATGGGAAGTAGGAGATTTACCTTTAAATCCATGCGAAACAAATGGTTTAGCTTCAAATACTTGTGATATACATGATTTAGTTTCAGCTGCATGCGAAACAAACGAGTTAGCTTCAAATCCAAGCGAAACACATGATTTAGCTTCAAATCAATTCGAAATAGAAGGCTTAGCATCAAATCCATGCGACACAAATTATTTAGCTTCGTATACTTGCAATATAAGTGATATAGCTTCAAATGCAGGTGAAACAAACGAGTGATCTTCAAATCGGAGCGTAACACTTGATTTAACTTCAAATCAATGGGAAGTAGAAGATTTACCTTCAAATCCATGCGAAACAAATGGTTTAGCTTCAAATACTTGTGATATACATGATTTAGCTTCAGCTGCATGCGAAACAAACGAGTTAGCTTCAAATCCAAGCGAAACACATGATTTAGCTTCAAATCAATGCGAAATAGAAGGCTTAGCATCAAATCCATGCGACACAAATTATTTAGCTTCGTATACTTGCAATATAAGTGATATAGCTTCATATGCAGGTGAAACAAACGAGTTAGCTTCAAATCCAAGCGAAACACATGATTTAACTTCAAATCAATGCGAAGTAGAAGATTTACCTTCAAATCCATGCGAAACAATTGGTTTAGCTTCAAATACTTGTGATATACATGATTTAGCTTCAGCTGCATGCGAAACAAACGACTTAGCTTCAAATCCAAGCGAAACACATGATTTAGCTTCAAATCAATGCGAAATAGAAGGCTTAACATCAAATCCATGCGACACAAATTATTTAGCTTCGTATACTTGCGATATAAGTGATATAGCTTCAAATGCAGGTGACACAAACGAGTGATCTTCAAATCCAAGCGTAACACACGATTTAACTTCAAATCAATGGGAAGTAGAAGATTTACCTTCAAATCCATGCGAAACAAATGGTTTAGCTTCAAATACTTGTGATACACATGATTTAGCTTCGGCTGCATGCGAAACAAACGAGTTAGCTTCAAATCCAAGCGAAACACATGATTTAGCTTCAAATCAATGCGAAGTAGAAGGCTTAGCATCAAATCCATGCAACACAAATTATTTAGCTTCTTATACTTGCGATATAAGTGATAAAGCTTCAAATGCAGGCGAAACACACGAGTGATCTTCAAATCCAAACGTAACACATGATTTAACTTCAAATCAATGCGAAGTAGAAGATTTACCTTCAAATCCATGCGAAACAAATGGTTTAGCTTCAAATACTTGTGATATACATGATTTAGCTTCAGCTGCATGCGAAACAAACGAGTTAGCTTCAATTCCAAGCGAAACGCATGATTTAGCTACAAATCAATGCGAAATAGAAGGCTAAGCATCAAATCCATGCGACACAAATTATTTAGCTTCGTATACTTGCGATATAAGTGATATAGCTTCAAATGCAGACGGAACAAACGAGTGATCTTTAAATCCAAGCGTAACACGTGATTTAACTTCAAATCCATGCGAAACAAATGCTTCAGCTTCAACTACTTGTGATACCCATGAATTTGCTTCAACTGCATGCGAAACAAACGATTTAGCTTCACACCCAAGGGAAACACATGATTTAACATCAAATCAATGCGAAGTAGAAGGCTTACCATCAAATCCATGCAACACAAATTATTTAGCTTCTTATACATGCGATATAAGTGATATAGCTTCAAATGCAGGCGAAACACACGAGTGATCTTCAAATCCAAGCGTAACACATGATTTAACTTCAAATCAATGCGAAGTAGAAGATTTACCTTCAAATCCATGCGAAACAATTGGTATAGCTTCAAATACTTGTGATATACATGATTTAGCTTCAGCTGCATGCGAAACAAACGAGTTAGCTTCAAATCCAAGCGAAACACATGATTTAGTTTCAAATCAATGCGAAGTAGAAGGCTTAGCATCAAATCCATGCAACACAAATTATTTAGCTTCTTATACTTTCGATTATAACTGATAAAGCTTCAAATGCAGGCGAAACAAACGAGTAAGCTTTAGATCCAAGCGTAACACATGATTTAACTTCAAATCTATGCGAAGTAGAAGATTTACCTTCAAATCCATGCGAAACAAATGGTTTAGCTTCAAATACTTGTGATACACATGATTTAGCTTCGGCTGCATGCGAAACAAACGAGTTAGCTTCAAATCCAAGCGAAACACATGATTTAGCTTCAAATCAATTGCGAAATAGAATTCTTAGCATCAAATCCAAGCAACACAAATTATTTAGCTTCTTATCCTTGCGATATAAGTGATATAGCTTCAAATGCAGGCGAAACAAACGAATGAGCTTTAAATCCAAGCGTAACACATAATTTAACTTCAAATCAACGCGAAGTAGAAGATTTACATTCAAATCCATGCGAAACAAATGGTTTAGCTTCAGATACTTGTGATATACATGATTTAGCTTCAACTGCATGCGAAACAAAGGAGTTAGCATCAGATCCAAGCGAAACACATAATTTAACTTCAAATTAATGCGAAGTAGAAGGCTTACCATCAAATCCATGCAACACAAATTATTTAGCTTCTTATACTTGCGATATAAGTGATATAGCTTCAAATGCAGGCGAAACACACGAGTGATCTTCAAATCCAAGCGTAACACATGATTTAACTTCAAATCAATGCGAAGTAGAAGATTTACCTTCAAATCCATGCGAAACAAATGGTTTAGCTTCAAATACTTGTGATATACATGATTTAGTTTCAGCTGCATGCGAAACAAACGAGTTAGCTTCAAATCCAAGCGAAACACATGATTTAGCTTCAAATCAATGCGAAGTAGAAGGCTTAGCATCAAATCCATGCGACACAAATTATTTAGCTTCGTATACTTGCGATATAAGTGATATAGCTTCAAATGCAGGCGAAACACACGAGTGATCTTCACACCCAAGGGAAACACATTATTTAACTTCAAATCAAAGCGAAGTAGAAGATTTACCTTCAAATCCATGCGAAACAAATGGTTTAGCTTCAAATACTTGTGATATACGTGATTTAGTTTCTGCTGCATGCCAAACAAACGAGTTAGCTTCAAATCCAAGCGAAACACACGATTTAGCTTCAAATCAATGCGAAGTAGAAGGCTTATCATCAAATCCATGCAACACAAATTATTTAGCTTCTTATACTTGCGATATAAGTGATAAAGCATCAAATGCAGGCGAAACAAACGAGTGAGCTTTAAATCCAAGCGTAACACATGATTTAACTTCAAATCAATGCGAAGTAGAAGATTTACCTTCAAATCCATGCGAAACAAATGGTTTAGCTTCAAATACTTGTGATATACATGATTTAGCTTCAACTGCATGCGAAACTAACGAGTTAGCTTGAAATCCAAGCGAAAAACATGATTTAGCTTCAAATCAATGCGAAGTAGAAGGCTTAGCATCAAATCCATGCAACACAAATTATTTAGCTTCTTATACTTGCGATATAAGTGATAAAGCTTCAAATGCAGGCGAAACAAACGAGTGATCTTCAAATCCAAGCGTAACACATGATTTAACTTCAAATCAATGCGAAGTAGAAGATTTACCTTCAAATCCATGCGCAACAAATGGTTTAGCTTCAAATACATGTGATATACATGATTTAGCTTCAGCTGCATGCGAAACAAACGAGTTATCTTCAAATCCAAGCGAAACACATGATTTAGCTTCAAATCAATGCGAAATAGAAGGCTTAGCATCAAATCCATGCGACACAAATTATTTAGCTTCGTATACTTGCAATATAAGTGATATAGCTTCAAATGCAGGTGAAACAAACGAGTGATCTTCAAATCGGAGCGTAACACATGATTTAAATTCACATCAATGCGAAGTAGAAGATTTACCTTCAAATCCATGCGAAACAAATGGTTTAGGTTCAAATACTTGTGATATACATGATTTAGCTTCAGCTGCATGCGAAACAAACGAGTTAGCTTCAAATCCAAGCGAAACACATGATTTAGCTTCAAATCAATGCGAAATAGAAGGCTTAGCATCAAATCCATGCGACACAAATTATTTAGCTTCGTATACTTGCAATATAAGTGATATAGCTTCAAATGCAGGTGAAACAAACCAGTGATCTTCACATCCAAACGTAACACTTGATTTAACTTCAAATCAATGGGAAGTAGGAGATTTACCTTTAAATCCATGCGAAACAAATGGTTTAGCTTCAAATACTTGTGATATACATGATTTAGTTTCAGCTGCATGCGAAACAAACGAGTTAGCTTCAAATCCAAGCGAAACACATGATTTAGCTTCAAATCAATTCGAAATAGAAGGCTTAGCATCAAATCCATGCGACACAAATTATTTAGCTTCGTATACTTGCAATATAAGTGATATAGCTTCAAATGCAGGTGAAACAAACGAGTGATCTTCAAATCGGAGCGTAACACTTGATTTAACTTCAAATCAATGGGAAGTAGAAGATTTACCTTCAAATCCATGCGAAACAAATGGTTTAGCTTCAAATACTTGTGATATACATGATTTAGCTTCAGCTGCATGCGAAACAAACGAGTTAGCTTCAAATCCAAGCGAAACACATGATTTAGCTTCAAATCAATGCGAAATAGAAGGCTTAACATCAAATCCATGCGACACAAATTATTTAGCTTCGTATACTTGCGATATAAGTGATATAGCTTCAAATGCAGGTGACACAAACGAGTGATCTTCAAATCCAAGCGTAACACACGATTTAACTTCAAATCAATGGGAAGTAGAAGATTTACCTTCAAATCCATGCGAAACAAATGGTTTAGCTTCAAATACTTGTGATACACATGATTTAGCTTCGGCTGCATGCGAAACAAACGAGTTAGATTCAAATCCAAGCGAAACACATGATTTAGCTTCAAATCAATGCGAAGTAGAAGGCTTAGCATCAAATCCATGCAACACAAATTATTTAGCTTCTTATACTTGCGATATAAGTGATAAAGCTTCAAATGCAGGCGAAACACACGAGTGATCTTCAAATCCAAACGTAACACATGATTTAACTTCAAATCAATGCGAAGTAGAAGATTTACCTTCAAATCCATGCGAAACAAATGGTTTAGCTTCAAATACTTGTGATATACATGATTTAGCTTCAGCTGCATGCGAAATAAATGAGTTAGCTTCAATTCCAAGCGAAACGCATGATTTAGCTACAAATCAATGCGAAATAGAAGGCTAAGCATCAAATCCATGCGACACAAATTATTTAGCTTCGTATACTTGCGATATAAGTGATATAGCTTCAAATGCAGACGGAACAAACGAGTGATCTTTAAATCCAAGCGTAACACGTGATTTAACTTCAAATCCATGCGAAACAAATGCTTCAGCTTCAAATACTTGTGATACCCATGAATTTGCTTCAACTGCATGCGAAACAAACGATTTAGCTTCACACCCAAGGGAAACACATGATTTAACATCAAATCAATGCGAAGTAGAAGGCTTACCATCAAATCCATGCAACACAAATTATTTAGCTTCTTATACATGCGATATAAGTGATATAGCTTCAAATGCAGGCGAAACACACGAGTGATCTTCAAATCCAAGCGTAACACATGATTTAACTTCAAATCAATGCGAAGTAGAAGATTTACCTTCAAATCCATGAGAAACAATTGGTATAGCTTCAAATACTTGTGATATACATGATTTAGCTTCAGCTGCATGCGAAACAAACGAGTTAGCTTCAAATCCAAGCGAAACACATGATTTAGCTTCAAATCAATGCGAAGTAGAAGGCTTAGCATCAAATCCATACAACACAAATTATTTAGCTTCTTATACTTTCGATTATAACTGATAAAGCTTCAAATGCAGGCGAAACAAACGAGTAAGCTTTAGATCCAAGCGTAACACATGATTTAACTTCAAATCAATGCGAAGTAGAAGATTTACCTTCAAATCCATGCGAAACAAATGGTTTAGCTTCAAATACTTGTGATATACATGATTTAGCTTCAGCTGCATGCGAAACAAACGAGTTAGCTTCAAATCCAAGCGAAACACATGATTTAGCTTCAAATCAATGCGAAATAGAAGGCTTAGCATCAAATCCATGCGACACAAATTATTTAGCTTCGTATACTTGCAATATAAGTGATATAGCTTCAAATGCAGGTGAAACAAACCAGTGATCTTCACATCCAAACGTAACACTTGATTTAACTTCAAATCAATGGGAAGTAGGAGATTTACCGTTAAATCCATGCGAAACAAATGGTTTAGCTTCAAATACTTGTGATATACATGATTTAGTTTCAGCTGCATGCGAAACAAACGAGTTAGCTTCAAATCCAAGCGAAACACATGATTTAGCTTCAAATCAATTCGAAATAGAAGGCTTAGCATCAAATCCATGCGACACAAATTATTTAGCTTCGTATACTTGCAATATAAGTGATATAGCTTCAAATGCAGGTGAAACAAACGAGTGATCTTCAAATCGGAGCGTAACACTTGATTTAACTTCAAATCAATGGGAAGTAGAAGATTTACCTTCAAATCCATGCGAAACAAATGGTTTAGCTTCAAATACTTGTGATATACATGATTTAGCTTCAGCTGCATGCGAAACAAACGAGTTAGCTTCAAATCCAAGCGAAACACATGATTTAGCTTCAAATCAATGCGAAATAGAAGGCTTAGCATCAAATCCATGCGACACAAATTATTTAGCTTCGTATACTTGCAATATAAGTGATATAGCTTCATATGCAGGTGAAAGAAACCAGTGATCTTCACATCCAAACGTAACACTTGATTTAACTTCAAATCATTGGGAAGTAGAAGATTTACCTTTAAATCCATGCGAAACAAATGGTTTAGCTTCAAATACTTGTGATATACATGATTTAGTTTCAGCTGCATGCGAAACAAACGAGTTAGCTTCAAATCCAAACGAAACACATGATTTAGCTTCAAATCAATGCGAAGTATAAGGCTTAGCATCAAATCCATGCAACACAAATTATTTAGCTTCTTATACTTGCGATATAAGTGATAAAGCATCAAATGCAGGCGAAACAAACGAGTTAGCTTCAAATCCAAGCGAAACACATGATTTAACTTCAAATCAATGCGAAGTAGAAGATTTACCTTCAAATCCATGCGAAACAATTGGTTTAGCTTCAAATACTTGTGATATACATGATTTAGCTTCAGCTGCATGCGAAACAAACGACTTAGCTTCAAATCCAAGCGAAACACATGATTTAGCTTCAAATCAATGCGAAATAGAAGGCTTAACATCAAATCCATGCGACACAAATTATTTAGCTTCGTATACTTGCGATATAAGTGATATAGCTTCAAATGCAGGTGACACAAACGAGTGATCTTCAAATCCAAGCGTAACACACGATTTAACTTCAAATCAATGGGAAGTAGAAGATTTACCTTCAAATCCATGCGAAACAAATGGTTTAGCTTCAAATACTTGTGATACACATGATTTAGCTTCGGCTGCATGCGAAACAAACGAGTTAGCTTCAAATCCAAGCGAAACACATGATTTAGCTTCAAATCAATGCGAAGTAGAAGGCTTAGCATCAAATCCATGCAACACAAATTATTTAGCTTCTTATACTTGCGATATAAGTGATAAAGCTTCAAATGCAGGCGAAACACACGAGTGATCTTCAAATCCAAACGTAACACATGATTTAACTTCAAATCAATGCGAAGTAGAAGATTTACCTTCAAATCCATGCGAAACAAATGGTTTAGCTTCAAATACTTGTGATATACATGATTTAGCTTCAGCTGCATGCGAAACAAACGTGTTAGCTTCAAATCCAAGCGAAACACATGATTTAGCTTCAAATCAATGCGAAGTAGAAGGCTTAGCATCAAATCCATGCGACACAATTTATTTAGCTTCGTACACTTGCGATATAAGTGATATAGCTTCAACTGCACGCGAAACAACGAGTTAGCTTCAAATCCAAGCGTAACACTTGATTTAACTTCAAATCAATGGGAAGAAGAAGATTTACCTTCAAATCCATGCGAAACAAATGGTTTAGCTTCAAATACTTGTGATATACATGATTTAGTTTCAGCTGCATGCGAAACAAACGAGTTAGCTTCAAATCCAAGCGAAACACATGATTTAGCTTCAAATCAATGCGAAGTAGAAGGCTTAGCATCAAATCCATGCGACACAAATTATTTAGCTTCGTATACTTGCGATATAAGTGATATAGCTTCAAATGCAGACGAAACAAACGAGTGATCTTCAAATCCAAGCGTAACACATGATTTAACTTCAAATCCATGCGAAACAAATGGTTCAGCTTCAAATACTTGTGATACACATGAATTTGCTTCAGCTGCATGCGAAACAAACGATTTAGCTTCAAATCCAAGCGAAACACATGATTTAACTTCAAATCAATGCGAAGTAGAAGGCTTACAATCAAATCCATGCAACACAAATTATTTAGCTTCTTATACTTGCGATATAAGTGATATAGCTTCAAATGCAGGCGAAACACACGAGTGATCTTCACACCCAAGGGAAACACATTATTTAACTTCAAATCAATGCGAAGTAGAAGATTTACCTTCAAATCCATGCGAAACAAATGGTTTAGCTTCAAATACTTGTGATATACATGATTTAGTTTCAGCTGCATGCCAAACAAACGAGTTAGCTTCAAATCCAAGCGAAACACACGATTTAGCTTCAAATCAATGCGAAGTAGAAGGCTTAGCATCAAATCCATGCAACACAAATTATTTAGCTTCTTATACTTGCGATATAAGTGATAAAGCATCAAATGCAGGCGAAACAAACGAGTGAGCTTTAAATCCAAGCGTAACACATGATTTAACTTCAAATCAATGCGAAGTAGAAGATTTACTTTCAAATCCATGCGAAACAAATGGTTTAGCTTCAAATACTTGTGATATACATGATTTAGCTTCAACTGCATGCGAAACTAACGAGTTAGCTTGAAATCCAAGCGAAACACATGATTTAGCTTCAAATCAATGCGAAGTAGAAGGCTTAGCATCAAATCCATGCAACACAAATTATTTAGCTTCTTATACTTGCGATATAAGTGATAAAGCTTCAAATGCAGGCGAAACACACGAGTGATCTTCAAATCCAAACGTAACACATGATTTAACTTCAAATCAATGCGAAGTAGAAGATTTACCTTCAAATCCATGCGAAACAAATGGTTTAGCTTCAAATACTTGTGATATACATGATTTAGCTTCAGCTGCATGCGAAACAAACGAGTTAGCTTCAATTCCAAGCGAAACGCATGATTTAGCTACAAATCAATGCGAAATAGAAGGCTAAGCATCAAATCCATGCGACACAAATTATTTAGCTTCGTATACTTGCGATATAAGTGATATAGCTTCAAATGCAGACGGAACAAACGAGTGATCTTTAAATCCAAGCGTAACACGTGATTTAACTTCAAATCCATGCGAAACAAATGCTTCAGCTTCAACTACTTGTGATACCCATGAATTTGCTTCAACTGCATGCGAAACAAACGATTTAGCTTCACACCCAAGGGAAACACATGATTTAACATCAAATCAATGCGAAGTAGAAGGCTTACCATCAAATCCATGCAACACAAATTATTTAGCTTCTTATACATGCGATATAAGTCATATAGCTTCAAATGCAGGCGAAACACACGAGTGATCTTCAAATCCAAGCGTAACACATGATTTAACTTCAAATCAATGCGAAGTAGAAGATTTACCTTCAAATCCATGCGAAACAATTGGTATAGCTTCAAATACTTGTGATATACATGATTTAGCTTCAGCTGCATGCGAAACAAACGAGTTAGCTTCAAATCCAAGCGAAACACATGATTTAGCTTCAAATCAATGCGAAGTAGAAGGCTTAGCATCAAATCCATGCAACACAAATTATTTAGCTTCTTATACTTTCGATTATAACTGATAAAGCTTCAAATGCAGGCGAAACAAACGAGTAAGCTTTAGATCCAAGCGTAACACATGATTTAACTTCAAATCAATGCGAAGTAGAAGATTTACCTTCAAATCCATGCGAAACAAATGGTTTAGCTTCAAATACTTGTGATACACATGATTTAGCTTCGGCTGCATGCGAAACAAACGAGTTAGCTTCAAATCCAAGCGAAACACATGATTTAGCTTCAAATCAATTGCGAAATAGAATTCTTAGCATCAAATCCAAGCAACACAAATTATTTAGCTTCTTATCCTTGCGATATAAGTGATATAGCTTCAAATGCAGGCGAAACAAACGAATGAGCTTTAAATCCAAGCGTAACACATAATTTAACTTCAAATCAACGCGAAGTAGAAGATTTACATTCAAATCCATGCGAAACAAATGGTTTAGCTTCAGATACTTGTGATATACATGATTTAGCTTCAACTGCATGCGAAACAAAGGAGTTAGCATCAGATCCAAGCGAAACACATAATTTAACTTCAAATTAATGCGAAGTAGAAGGCTTACCATCAAATCCATGCAACACAAATTATTTAGCTTCTTATACTTGCGATATAAGTGATATAGCTTCAAATGCAGGCGAAACACACGAGTGATCTTCAAATCCAAGCGTAACACATGATTTAACTTCAAATCAATGCGAAGTAGAAGATTTACCTTCAAATCCATGCGAAACAAATGGTTTAGCTTCAAATACTTGTGATATACATGATTTAGCTTCAGCTGCATGCGAAACAAACGAGTTAACTTCAAATCCAAGCGAAACACATGATTTAGCTTCAAATCAATGCGAAATAGAAGGCTTAGCATCAAATTCATGCGACACAAATTATTTAGCTTCGTATACTTGCAATATAAGTGATATAGCTTCAAATGCAGGTGAAACAAACCAGTGATCTTCACATCCAAACGTAACACTTGATTTAACTTCAATTCAATGGGAAGTAGAAGATTTACCTTCAAATCCATGCGAAACAAATGGTTTAGCTTCAAATACTTTTGATATACATGATTTAGCTTCAGCTTCATGCGAAACAAACGAGGTAGCTTCAAATCCAAGCGACACACATGATTTAGCTTCAAATCAATGCGAAGTAGAAGGCTTAGCATCAAATCCATGCAACACAAATTATTTAGCTTCTTATACTTGCGATATAAGTGATAAAGCATCAAATGCAGGCGAAACAAACGAGTGAGCTTTCAATCCAAGCGTAACACATGATTTAACTTCAAATCAATGGGAAGAAGAAGATTTACCTTCAAATCCATGCGAAACAAATGGTTTCGCTTCAAATACTTGTGATATACATGATTTAGCTTCAACTGCACGCGAAACAAACGTGTTAGCTTCAAATCCAAGCGAAACACATGATTTAGCTTCAAATCAATGCGAAGTAGAAGGCTTAGCATCAAATCCATGCGACACAATTTATTTAGCTTCGTACACTTGCGATATAAGTGATATAGCTTCAACTGCACGCGAAACAACGAGTTAGCTTCAAATCCAAGCGTAACACTTGATTTAACTTCAAATCAATGGGAAGAAGAAGATTTACCTTCAAATCCATGCGAAACAAATGGTTTAGCTTCAAATACTTGTGATATACATGATTTAGTTTCAGCTGCATGCGAAACAAACGAGTTAGCTTCAAATCCAAGCGAAACACATGATTTAGCTTCAAATCAATGCGAAGTAGAAGGCTTAGCATCAAATCCATGCGACACAAATTATTTAGCTTCGTATACTTGCGATATAAGTGATATAGCTTCAAATGCAGACGAAACAAACGAGTGATCTTCAAATCCAAGCGTAACACATGATTTAACTTCAAATCCATGAGAAACAAATGGTTCAGCTTCAAATACTTGTGATACACATGAATTTGCTTCAGCTGCATGCGAAACAAACGATTTAGCTTCAAATCCAAGCGAAACACATGATTTAACTTCAAATCAATGCGAAGTAGAAGGCTTACCATCAAATCCATGCAACACAAATTATTTAGCTTCTTATACTTGCGATATAAGTGATATAGCTTCAAATGCAGGCGAAACACACGAGTGATCTTCACACCCAAGGGAAACACATTATTTAACTTCAAATCAATGCGAAGTAGAAGATTTACCTTCAAATCCATGCGAAACAAATGGTTTAGCTTCAAATACTTGTGATATACATGATTTAGTTTCAGCTGCATGCCAAACAAACGAGTTAGCTTCAAATCCAAGCGAAACACACGATTTAGCTTCAAATCAATGCGAAGTAGAAGGCTTAGCATCAAATCCATGCAACACAAATTATTTAGCTTCTTATACTTGCGATATAAGTGATAAAGCATCAAATGCAGGCGAAACAAACGAGTGAGCTTTAAATCCAAGCGTAACACATGATTTAACTTCAAATCAATGCGAAGTAGAAGATTTACTTTCAAATCCATGCGAAACAAATGGTTTAGCTTCAAATACTTGTGATATACATGATTTAGCTTCAACTGCATGCGAAACTAACGAGTTAGCTTGAAATCCAAGCGAAACACATGATTTAGCTTCAAATCAATGCGAAGTAGAAGGCTTAGCATCATATCCATGCAACACAAATTATTTAGCTTCTTATACTTGCGATATAAGTGATAAAGCTTCAAATGCAGGCGAAACAAACGAGTGATCTTCAAATCCAAGCGTAACAAATGATTTAACTTCAAATCAATGCGAAGTAGAAGATTTACCTTCAAATCCATGCGCAACAAATGGTTTAGCTTCAAATACATGTGATATACATGATTTAGCTTCAGCTGCATGCGAAACAAACGAGTTATCTTCAAATCCAAGCGAAACACATGATTTAGCTTCAAATCAATGCGAAATAGAAGGCTTAGCATCAAATCCATGCGACACAAATTATTTAGCTTCGTATACTTGCAATATAAGTGATATAGCTTCAAATGCAGGTGAAACAAACCAGTGATCTTCACATCCAAACGTAACACTTGATTTAACTTCAAATCAATGGGAAGTAGGAGATTTACCTTTAAATCCATGCGAAACAAATGGTTTAGCTTCAAATACTTGTGATATACATGATTTAGTTTCAGCTGCATGCGAAACAAACGAGTTAGCTTCAAATCCAAGCGAAACACATGATTTAGCTTCAAATCAATGCGAAATAGAAGGCTTAGCATCAAATCCATGCGACACAAATTATTTAGCTTCTTATACTTGCGATATAAGTGATAAAGCTTCAAATGCAGGTGAAACAAACGAGTGATCTTCAAATCGGAGCGTAACACTTGATTTAACTTCAAATCAATGGGAAGTAGAAGATTTACCTTCAAATCCATGCGAAACAAATGGTTTAGCTTCAAATACTTGTGATATACATGATTTAGCTTCAGCTGCATGCGAAACAAACGAGTTAGCTTCAAATCCAAGCGAAACACATGATTTAGCTTCAAATCAATGCGAAATAGAAGGCTTAGCATCAAATCCATGCGACACAAATTATTTAGCTTCGTATACTTGCAATATAAGTGATATAGCTTCAACTGCAGGTGAAACAAACCAGTGATCTTCACATCCAAACGTAACACTTGATTTAACTTCAAATCATTGGGAAGTAGAAGATTTACCTTTAAATCCATGCGAAACAAATGGTTTAGCTTCAAATACTTGTGATATACATGATTTAGTTTCAGCTGCATGCGAAACAAACGAGTTAGCTTCAAATCCAAACGAAACACATGATTTAGCTTCAAATCAATGCGAAGTAGAAGGCTTAGCATCAAATCCATGCAACACAAATTATTTAGCTTCTTATACTTGCGATATAAGTGATAAAGCATCAAATGCAGGCGAAACAAACGAGTTAGCTTCAAATCCAAGCGAAACACATGATTTAACTTCAAATCAATGCGAAGTAGAAGATTTACCTTCAAATCCATGCGAAACAATTGTTTTAGCTTCAAATACTTGTGATATACACGATTTAGCTTCAGCTGCATGCGAAACAAACGACTTAGCTTCAAATCCAAGCGAAACACATGATTTAGCTTCAAATCAATGCGAAATAGAAGGCTTAACATCAAATCCATGCGACACAAATTATTTAGCTTCGTATACTTGCGATATAAGTGATATAGCTTCAAATGCAGGTGACACAAACGAGTGATCTTCAAATCCAAGCGTAACACATGATTTAACTTCAAATCAATGGGAAGTAGAAGATTTACCTTCAAATCCATGCGAAACAAATGGTTTAGCTTCAAATACTTGTGATTCACATGATTTAGCTTCGGCTGCATGCGAAACAAACGAGTTAGCTTCAAATCCAAGCGAAACACATGATTTAGCTTCAAATCAATGCGAAGTAGAAGGCTTAGCATCAAATCCATGCATCACAAATTATTTAGCTTCGTATACTTGCGATATAAGTGATATAGCTTCAAATGCAGGTGACACAAACGAGTGATCTTCAAATCCAAGCGTAACACATGATTTAACTTCAAATCAATGGGAAGTAGAAGATTTACCTTCAAATCCATGCAAAACAAATGGTTTAGCTTCAAATACTTGTGATACACATGATTTAGCTTCGGCTGCATGCGAAACAAACGAGTTAGCTTCAAATCCAAGCGAAACACATGATTTAGCTTCAAATCAATGCGAAGTAGAAGGCTTAGCATCAAATCCATGCGACACAAATTATTTAGCTTCGCATACTTGCAATATAAGTGATATAGCTTCAAATGCAGGTGAAACAAACCAGTGATCTTCACATCCAAACGTAACACTTGATTTAACTTCAAATCAATGGGAAGTAGAAGATTTACCTTTAAATCCATGCGAAACAAATGGTTTAGCTTCAAATACTTGTGATATACATGATTTAGTTTCAGCTGCATGCGAAACAAACGAGTTAGCTTCAAATCCAAGCGAAACACATGATTTAGCTTCAAATCAATGCGAAATAGAAGGCTTAGCATCAAATCCATGCGACACAAATTATTTAGCTTCGTATACTTGCAATATAAGTGATATAGCTTCAAATGCAGGTGAAACAAACGAGTGATCTTCAAATCGGAGCGTAACACTTGATTTAACTTCAAATCAATGGGAAGAAGAAGATTTACCTTCAAATCCATGCGAAACAAATTGTTTAGCTTCAAATACTTTTGATATACATGATTTAGCTTCAGCTTCATGCGAAACAAACGAGTTAGCTTCAAATCCAAGCGAAACACATGATTTAGCTTCAAATCAATGCGAAGTAGAAGGCTTAGCATCAAATCCATGCAACACAAATTATTTAGCTTCTTATAATTGCGATATAAGTGATAAAGCTTCAAATGCAGGCGAAACAAACGAGTGAGCTTTAAATCCAAGCGCAACACATGATTTAACTTCAAATAAATGCGAAGTAGAAGATTTACCTTCAAATCCATGCGAAACAATTGGTTTAGCTTCAAATACTTGTGATATACATGATTTAGATTCAGCTGCATGCGAAACAAACGAGTTAGCTTCAAATCCAAGCGAAACACATGATTTAGCTTCAAATCAATGCGAAATAGAAGGCTTAGCATCAAATACATGCGACACAAATTATTTAGCTTCGTATACTTGCGATATAAGTGATATAGCTTCAAATGCAGGTGACACAAATTAGTGATCTTCAAATCCAAGCGTAACACATGATTTAACTTCAAATCAATGGGAAGTAGAAGATTTACCTTCAAATCCATGCGAATCAAATGGTTTAGCTTCAAATACTTGTGATACACATGGTTTAGCTTCGGCTGCATGCGAAACAAACGAGTTAGCTTCAAATCCAAGCGAAACACATGATTTAGCTTCAAATCAATGCGAAGTAGAAGGCTTAGCATCAAATCCATGCAACACAAATTATTTAGCTTCTTATACTTGCGATATAAGTGATAAAGCTTCAGCTGCATGCGAAACAAACGAGTTAGCTTCAAATCCAAGCGGAACACATGATTTAGCTTCAAATCAATGCGAAATAGAAGGCTTAGCATCAAATCCATGCGACACAAATTATTTAGCTTCGTATACTTGCGATATAAGTGATATAGCTTCAAATGCAGGTGACACAAACGAGTGATCTTCAAATCCAAGCGTAACACATGATTTAACTTCAAATCAATGGGAAGTAGAAGATTTACCTTCAAATCCATGCGAAACAAATGGTTTAGCTTCAAATACTTGCGATACACATGATTTAGCTTGAGCTGCATGCGAAGCAAACGAGTTAGCTTCAAATCCAAGCGAAACACATGATTTAGCTTCAAATCAATGCGAAGTAGAAGGCTTAGCATCAAATCCATGCAACACAAATTATTTAGCTTCTTATACTTGCGATATAAGTGATAAAGCTTCAAATGCAGGCGAAACATACGAGTGAGCTTTAAATCCAAGCGCAACACATGATTTAACTTCAAATGAATGCGAAGTAGAAGATTTACCTTCAAATCCATGCGAAACAATTGGTTTAGCTTCAAATACTTGTGATATACATGATTTAGCTTCAGCTGCATGCGAAACAAACGAGTTAGCTTCAAATCCAAGCGAAACACATGATTTAGCTTCAAATCAATGCGAAATAGAAGGCTTAGCATCAAATACATGCGACACAAATTATTTAGCTTCGTATACTTGCGATATAAGTGATATAGCTTCAAATGCAGGTGACACAAACGAGTGATCTTCAAATCCAAGCGTAACACATGATTTAACTTCAAATCAATGGGAAGTAGAAGATTTACCTTCAAATCCATGCGAAACAAATGGTTTAGCTTCAAATACTTGTGATATACATGATTTAGCTTCAGCTGCATGCGAAACAAACGAGTTAGCTTCAAGTCCAAGCGAAACACATGATTTAGCTTCAAATCAATGCGAAGTAGAAGGCTTAGCATCAAATCCATGCAACACAAATTATTTAGCTTCTCATACTTGCGATATAAGTGATAAAGCTTCAAATGCAGGCGAAACAAACGAGTAAGCTTTAGATCCAAGCGTAACACATGATTTAACTTCAAATCAATGGGAAGTAGGAGATTTACCTTCAAATCCATGCGAAACAAATGGTTTAGCTTCTAATACTTGTGATACACATGATTTAGCTTCGGCAGCATGCGAAACAAACGAGTTAGCTTCAAATCCAAGCGAAACACATGATTTTGCTTCAAATCAATGCGAAATAGAAGGCTTAGCATCAAATCCATGCGACACAAATTATTTAGCTTCGTATACTTGTAATATAAGTGATAAAGCATCAAATGCAGGCGAAACAAACGAGTGAGCTTTAAATCCAAGCGTAACACATGATTTAACTTCAAATCAAAGCGAAGTAGAAGATTTACCTTCAAATCCATGCGAAACAAATGGTTTAGCTTCAAATACTTGTGATATACATGATTTAGCTTCAACTGCATGCGAAACAAACGAATGAGCTTTAAATCCAAGCGTAACACATGATTTAACTTCAAATCAACGCGAAGTAGAAGATTTACCTTCAAATCCATGCGAAACAAATGGTTTAGCTTCAGATACTTGTGATATACATGATTTAGCTTCAACAGCATGCGAAACAAACGAGTTAGCATCAGATCCAAGCGAAACACATGATTTAACTTCAAATCAATGCGAAGTAGAAGGCTTACCATCAAATCCATGCATCACAAATTATTTAGCTTCTTATACTTGCGATATAAGTGATATAGCTTCAAATGCAGGCGAAACACACGAGTGATCTTCAAATCCAAGCGTAACACATGATTTAACTTCAAATCAATGCGAAGTAGAAGATTTACCTTCAAATCCATGCGAAACAAATGGTATAGCTTCAAATACTTGTGATATACATGATTTAGCTTCAGCTGCATGCGAAACAAACGAGTTAACTTCAAATCCAAGCGAAACACATGATTTAGCTTCAAATCAATGCGAAGTAGAAGGCTTAGCATCAAATCCATGCAACACAAATTAGTTAGCTTCTCATACTTGCGATATAAGTGATAAAGCTTCAAATGCAGGCGAAACAAACGAGTAAGCTTTAGATCCAAGCGTAACACATGATTTAACTTCAAATCAATGCGAAGTAGAAGATTGACCTTCAAATCCATGCGAAACAATTGGTTTAGCTTCAAATACTTGTGATATACATGATTTAGCTTCAGCTGCATGCGAAACAAACGAGTTAGCATCAAATCCATGCGACACAAATTATTTAGCTTCGTATACTTGCGATATGAGTGATATAGCTTCAAATGCAGGTGAAACAAACGAGTGATCTTCAAATCCAAGCGTAACACATGATTTAATTTCAAATCAATGGGAAGTAGGAGATTTACCTTCAAATCCATGCGAAACAAATGGTTTAGCTTCAAATACTTGTGATACACATGATTTAGCTTCGGCTGCATGCGAAACAAACGAGTTAGCTTCAAATCCAAGCGAAACACATGATTTTGCTTCAAATCAATGCGAAATAGAAGGCTTAGCATCAAATCCATGCGACACAAATTATTTAGCTTCGTATACTTGCAATATAAGTGATAAAGCATCAAATGCAGGCGAAACAAACGAGTGAGCTTTAAATCCAAGCGTAGCACATGATTTAACTTCAAATCAAAGCGAAGTAGAAGATTTACCTTCAAATCCATGCGAAACAAATGGTTTAGCTTCAAATACTTGTGATATACATGATTTAGCTTCAACTGCATGCGAAACAAACGAATGAGCTTTAAATCCAAGCGTAACACATGATTTAACTTCAAATCAACGCGAAGTAGAAGATTTACCTTCAAATCCATGCGAAACAAATGGTTTAGCTTCAGATACTTGTGATATACATGATTTAGCTTCAACTGCATTGCGAAACAAACGAGTTAGCATCAGATCAAAGCGAAACACATGATTTAACTTCAAATCAATGCGATGTAGAAGGCTTACCATCAAATCCATGCAACACAAATTATTTAGCTTCTTATACTTGCGATATAAGTGATAAAGCTTCAGCTGCATGCGAAACAAACGAGTTAGCTTCAAATCCAAGCGAAACACATGATTTAGCTTCAAATCAATGCGAAATAGAAGGCTTAGCATCAAATCCATGCGACACAAATTATTTAGCTTCGTATACTTGCGATATAAGTGATATAGCTTCAAATGCAGGTGACACAAACGAGTGATCTTCAAATCCAAGCGTAACACATGATTTAACTTCAAATCAATGGGAAGTAGAAGATTTACCTTCAAATCCATGCGAAACAAATGGTTTAGCTTCAAATACTTGTGATACACATGATTTAGCTTCGGCTGCATGCGAAACAAACGAGTTAGCTTCAAATCCAAGCGAAACACATGATTTAGCTTCAAATCAATGCGAAGTAGAAGGCTTAGCATCAAATCCATGCAACACAAATTATTTAGCTTCTCATACTTGCGATATAAGTGATAAAGCTTCAAATGCAGGCGAAACAAACGAGTAAGCTTTAGATCCAAGCGTAACACATGATTTAACTTCAAATCAATGCGAAATAGAAGATTTACCTTCAAATCCATGCGAAACAATTGGTTTAGCTTCAAATACTTGTGATATACATGATTTAGCTTCAGCTGCATGCGAAACAAACGAGTTAGCATCAAATCCATGCGACATAAATTATTTAGCTTCGTATAATTGCGATATGAGTGATATAGCTTCAAATGCAGGTGAAACAAACGAGTGATCTTCAAATCCAAGCGTAACACATGATTTAATTTCAAATCAATGGGAAGTAGGAGATTTACCTTCAAATCCATGCGAAACAAATGGTTTAGCTTCAAATACTTGTGATACACATGATTTAGCTTCGGCTGCATGCGAAACAAACGAGTTAGCTTCAAATCCAAGCGAAACACATGATTTTGCTTCAAATCAATGCGAAATAGAAGGCTTAGCATCAAATCCATGCGACACAAATTATTTAGCTTCGTATACTTGCAATGTGAGTGATAAAGCATCAAATGCAGGCGAAACAAACGAGTGAGCTTTAAATCCAAGCGTAGCACATGATTTAACTTCAAATCAAAGCGAAGTAGAAGATTTACCTTCAAATCCATGCGAAACAAATGGTTTAGCTTCAAATACTTGTGATATACATGATTTAGCTTCAACTGCATGCGAAACAAACGAATGAGCTTTAAATCCAAGCGTAACACATGATTTAACTTCAAATCAACGCGAAGTAGAAGATTTACCTTCAAATCCATGCGAAACAAATGGTTTAGCTTCAGATACTTGTGATATACATGATTTAGCTTCAACTGCATTGCGAAACAAACGAGTTAGCATCAGATCCAAGCGAAACACATGATTTAACTTCAAATCAATGCGAAGTAGAAGGCTTACCATCAAATCCATGCAACACAAATTATTTAGCTTCTTATACTTGCGATATAAGTGATATAGCTTCAAATGCAGGCGAAAGACACGAGTGATCTTCAAATCCAAGCGTAACACATGATTTAACTTCAAATCAATGCGAAGTAGAAGATTTACCTTCAAATCCATGCGAAACAAATGGTATAGCTTCAAATACTTGTGATATACATGATTTAGCTTCAGCTGCATGCGAAACAAACGAGTTAACTTCAAATCCAAGCGAAACCCATGATTTAGCTTCAAATCAATGCGAAGTAGAAGGCTTAGCATCAAATCCATGCAACACAAATTATTTAGCTTCGTATACTTGCGATATAAGTGATATAGCTTCAAATGCAGACGAAACAAACGAGTGATCTTCAAATCCAAGCGTAACACGTGATTTAACTTCAAATCCATGCGAAACAAATGGTTCAGCTTCAAATACTTGTGATACACGTGAATTTGCTTCAGCTGCATGTGAAACAAACGATTTAGCTTCACACCCAAGGGAAACACATGATTTAACTTCAAATCAATGCGAAGTAGAAGGCTTACCATCAAATCCAAGCAACACAAATTATTTAGCTTCTTATACTTGCGATATAAGTGATATAGCTTCACAAGCAGGCGAAAGACACGAGTGATCTTCAAATCCAAGCGTAACACATGATTTAACTTCAAATCAATGCGAAGTAGAAGATTTACCTTCAAATCCATGCGAAACAAATGGTATAGCTTCAAATACTTGTGATATACATGATTTAGCTTCAGCTGCATGCGAAACAAACGAGTTAACTTCAAATCCAAGCGAAACCCATGATTTAGCTTCAAATCAATGCGAAGTAGAAGGCTTAGCATCAAATCCATGCAACACAAATTATTTAGCTTCGTATACTTGCGATATAAGTGATATAGCTTCAAATGCAGACGAAACAAACGAGTGATCTTCAAATCCAAGCGTAACACGTGATTTAACTTCAAATCCATGCGAAACAAATGGTTCAGCTTCAAATACTTGTGATACACGTGAATTTGCTTCAGCTGCATGTGAAACAAACGATTTGCTTCACACCCAAGGGAAACACATGATTTAACTTCAAATCAATGCGAAGTAGAAGGCTTACCATCAAATCCAAGCAACACAAATTATTTAGCTTCTTATCCTTGCGATATAAGTGATATAGCTTCAAATGCAGGCGAAACAAACGAATGAGCTTTAAATCCAAGCGTAACACATGATTTAACTTCAAATCAACGCGAAGTAGAAGATTTAGCTTCAAATCCATGCGAAACAAATGGTTTAGCTTCAGATACTTGTGATATACATGATTTAGCTTCAACTGCATGCGAAACAAACGAGTTAGCTTCAAATCCAAGCGATACACATGATTTAGCTTCAAATCAATGCGAAGTAGGAGGCTTAGCATAAAATCCATGCAACACAAATTATTTAGCTTCGTATACTTGCGATATAAGTGCTATAGCTTCAAATGCAGACGAAACAAACGAGTGATCTTCAAATCCAAGCGTAACACGTGATTTAACTTCAAATCCATGCGAAACAAATGGTTCAGCTTCAAATACTTGTGATATACATGATTTAGTTTCAGCTGCATGCGAAACAAACGAGTTAGCATCAAATCCAAGCTAAACACATGATTTAGCTTCAAATCAATGCGAAGTAGAAGGCTTAGCATCAAATCCATGCAACACAAATTATTTAGCTTCTTATACTTGCGATATAAGCGATAAAGTATCAAATGCAGGCGAAACAAACGAGTGAGCTTTAAATCAGAGCGTAACACTTGATTTAACTTCAAATCAATGGGAAGTAGATGATTGACCTTCAAATCCATGCGAAACAAATGGTTTAGCTTCAAATACTTGTGATATACATGATTTAGCTTCAACTGCATGCGAAACTAACGAGTTAGCTTCAAATCCAAGCGAAACACATGATTTAGCTTCGAATCAATGCGAAGTAGAAGGCTTAGCATCAAATCCATGCGACACAAATTATTTAGCTTCGTATACTTGCGATATAAGTGATATAGCTTCAAATGCAGGTGAAACAAACGAGTGATCTTCAAATCAGAGCGTAACACTTGATTTAACTTCAAATCAATGGGAAGTAGATGATTTACCTTCAAATCCATGCGAAACAAATGGTTTAGCTTCAAATACTTGTGATATACATGATTTAGCTTCAACTGCATGCGAAACTAACGAGTTAGCTTCAAATCCAAGCGAAACACATGATTTAGCTTCGAATCAATGCGAAGTAGAAGGCTTAGCATCAAATCCATGCGACACAAATTATTTAGCTTCTTATACTTGCGATATAAGTGATAAAGCATCAAATGCAGGCGAAACAAACGAGTGAGCTTTAAATCCAAGCGTAGCACATGATTTAACTTCAAATCAAAGCGAAGTAGAAGATTTACCTTCAAATCCGTGCGAAACAAATGGTTTAGCTTCAAATACTTGTGATATACATGATTTAGCTTCAACTGCATGCGAAACAAACGAATGAGCTTTAAATCCAAGCGTAACACATGATTTAACTTCAAATCAACGCGAAGTAGAAGATTTACCTTCAAATCCATGCGAAACAAATGGTTTAGCTTCAGATACTTGTGATGTACATGATTTAGCTTCAACTGCATTGCGAAACAAACGAGTTAGCATCAGATCCAAGCGAAACACATGATTTAACTTCAAATCAATGCGAAGTAGAAGGCTTACCATCAAATCCATGCAACACAAATTATTTAGCTTCTTATACTTGCGATATAAGTGATATAGCTTCAAATGCAGGCGAAAGACACGAGTGATCTTCAAATCCAAGCGTAACACATGATTTAACTTCAAATCAATGCGAAGTAGAAGATTTACCTTCAAATCCATGTGAAACAAATGGTATAGCTTCAAATACTTGTGATATACATGATTTAGCTTCAGCTGCATGCGAAACAAACGAGTTAACTTCAAATCCAAGCGAAACCCATGATTTAGCTTCAAATCAATGCGAAGTAGAAGGCTTAGCATCAATTCCATGCAACACAAATTATTTAGCTTCGTATACTTGCGATATAAGTGATATAGCTTCAAATGCAGACGAAACAAACGAGTGATCTTCAAATCCAAGCGTAACACGTGATTTAACTTCAAATCCATGCGAAACAAATGGTTCAGCTACAAATACTTGTGATACACGTGAATTTGCTTCAGCTGCATGTGTAACAAACGATTTAGCTTCACACCCAAGGGAAACACATGATTTAACTTCAAATCAATGCGAAGTAGAAGGCTTACCATCAAATCCAAGCAACACAAATTATTTAGCTTCTTATCCTTGCGATATAAGTGATATAGCTTCAAATGCAGGCGAAACAAACGAATGAGCTTTAAATCCAAGCGTAACACATGATTTAACTTCAAATCAACGCGAAGTAGAAGATTTAGCTTCAAATCCATGCGAAACAAATGGTTTAGCTTCAGATACTTGTGATATACATGATTTAGCTTCAACTGCATGCGAAACAAACGAGTTAGCTTCAAATCCAAGCGATACACATGATTTAGCTTCAAATCAATGCGAAGTAGGAGGCTTAGCATAAAATCCATGCAACACAAATTATTTAGCTTCGTATACTTGCGATATAAGTGCTATAGCTTCAAATGCAGACGAAACAAACGAGTGATCTTCAAATCCAAGCGTAACACGTGATTTAACTTCAAATCCATGCGAAACAAATGGTTCAGCTTCAAATACTTGTGATATACATGATTTAGTTTCAGCTGCATGCGAAACAAACGAGTTAGCATCAAATCCAAGCGAAACACATGATTTAGCTTCAAATCAATGCGAAGTAGAAGGCTTAGCATCAAATCCATGCAACACAAATTATTTAGCTTCTTATACTTGCGATATAAGTGATAAAGCATCAAATGCAGGCGAAACAAACGAGTGAGCTTTAAATCAGAGCGTAACACATGATTTAACTTCAAATCAATGGGAAGTAGGAGATTTACCTTCAAATCCATGCGAAACAAATGGTTTAGCTTCAAATACTTGTGATACACATGATTTAGCTTCGGCTGCATGCGAAACTAACGAGTTAGCTTCAAATCCAAGCGAAACACATGATTTAGCTTCGAATCAATGCGAAGTAGAAGGCTTAGCATCAAATCCATGCGACACAAATTATTTAGCTTCGTATACTTGCGATATAAGTGATATAGCTTCAAATGCAGGTGAAACAAACGAGTGATCTTCAAATCAGAGCGTAACACTTGATTTAACTTCAAATCAATGGGAAGTAGATGATTTACCTTCAAATCCATGCGAAACAAATGGTTTAGCTTCAAATACTTGTGATATACATGATTTAGCTTCAACTGCATGCGAAACTAACGAGTTAGCTTCAAATCCAAGCGAAACACATGATTTAGCTTCGAATCAATGCGAAGTAGAAGGCTTAGCATCAAATCCATGCGACACAAATTATTTAGCTTCTTATACTTGCGATATAAGTGATAAAGCATCAAATGCAGGCGAAACAAACGAGTGAGCTTTAAATCCAAGCGTAACACATGATTTAACTTCAAATCAAAGCGAAGTAGAAGATTTACATTCAAATCCATGCGAAACAAATGGTTTAGCTTCAAATACTTGTGATATACATGATTTAGCTTCAACTGCATGCGAAACAAACGAGTTAGCTTCAAATCAAAGCGAAACACATGATTTAGCTTCAAATCAATGCGAAGTAGGAGGCTTAGCATCAAATCCATGCAACACAAATTATTTAGATTCATATACTTGCGATATAAGTGATATAGCTTCAAATGCAGGCGAAACAAACGAGTAAGCTTTAGATCCAAGCGTAACACATGATTTAACTTCAAATCAATGCGAAGTAGAAGATTTACCTTCAAATCCATGCGAAACAATTGGTTTAGCTTCAAATACTTGTGATATACATGATTTAGCTTCAGCTGCATGCGAAACAAACGAGTTAGCATCAAATCCATGCGACACAAATTATTTAGCTTCCTATACTTGCGATATAAGTGATATAGCTTCAAATGCAGGTGAAACAAACGAGTGATCTTCAAATCCAAGCGTAACACATGATTTAACTTCAAATCAATGGGAAGTAGGAGATTTACCTTCAAATCCATGCGAAACAAATGGTTTAGCTTCAAATACTTGTGATACACATGATTTAGCTACGGCTGCATGCGAAACAAACGAGTTAGCTTCAAATCCAAGCGAAACACATGATTTTGCTTCAAATCAATGCGAAATAGAAGGCTTAGCATCAAATCCATGCGACACAAATTATTTAGCTTCGTATACTTGCAATATAAGTGATAAAGCATAAATGCAGGCGAAACAAACGAGTGAGCTTTAAATCCAAGCGTAACACATGATTTAACTTCAAATCAAAGCGAAGTAGAAGATTTACCTTCAAATCCATGCGAAACAAATGGTTTAGCTTCAAATACTTGTGATATACATGATTTAGCTTCAACTGCATGCGAAACAAACGAATGAGCTTTAAATCCAAGCGTAACACATGATTTAACTTCAAATCAACGCGAAGTAGAAGATTTACCTTCAAATCCATGCGAAACAAATGGTTTAGCTTCAGATACTTGTGATATACATGATTTAGCTTCAGCTGCATGCGAAACAAGCGAGTTAGCTTCAAGTCCAAGCGAAACACATGATTTAGCTTCAAATCAATGCGAAGTAGAAGGCTTAGCATCAAATCCATGCAACACAAATTATTTAGCTTCTCATACTTGCGATATAAGTGATAAAGTTTCAAATGCAGGCGAAACAAACGAGTAAGCTTTAGATCCAAGCGTAACACATGATTTAACTTCAAATCAATGCGGAGTAGAAGATTTACCTTCAAATCCATGCGAAACAATTGATTTAGCTTCAAATACTTGTGATATACATGATTTAGCTTCAGCTGCATGCGAAACAAACGAGTTAGCATCAAATCCATGCGACACAAATTATTTAGCTTCGTATACTTGCGATATAAGTGCTATAGCTTCAAATGCAGACGAAACAAACGAGTGATCTTCAAATCCAAGCGTAACACGTGATTTAAATTCAAATCCATGCGAAACAAATGGTTCAGCTTCAAATACTTGTGATATACATGATTTAGTTTCAGCTGCATGCGAAACAAACGAGTTAGCATCAAATCCAAGCGAAACACATGATTTAGCTTCAAATCAATGCGAAGTAGAAGGCTTAGCATCAAATCCATGCAACACAAATTATTTAGCTTCTTATACTTGCGATATAAGTGATAAAGCATCAAATGCAGGCGAAACAAACGAGTGAGCTTTAAATCAGAGCGTAACACTTGATTTAACTTCAAATCAATGGGAAGTAGATGATTTACGTTCAAATCCATGCGAAACAAATGGTTTAGCTTCAAATACTTGTGATATACATGATTTAGCTTCAACTGCATGCGAAACAAACGAGTTAGCTTCATATCCAAGCGAAACACATGATTTAGCTTCGAATCAATGCGAAGTAGAAGGCTTAGCATCAAATCCATGCGACACAAATTATTTAGTTTCGTATACTTGCGATATAAATGATATAGCTTCAAATGCAGGTGAAACAAACGAGTGATCTTCAAATCCTAGCGTAACACATGATTTAACTTCAAATCAATGCGAAGTAGAAGATTTAGGTTCAAATCCATGCGAAACAAATGGTTTAACTTCAAATACTTGTGATATACATGATTTGGCTTCAGCTGCATGCGAAACAAACGAGTTAGCTTCAAATCCAAGCGAAACACATGATTTAGCTTCAAATCAATGCGAAATAGAAGGCTTAGCATCAAATCCATGCGACACAAATTATTTAGCTTCGTATACTTGCGATATAAGTGATATAGCTCCAAATGCAGGTGAAACAAACGAGTGATCTTCAAATCCAAGCGTAACACATGATTTAACTTCAAATCAATCGGAAGTAGAAGATTTACATTCAAATCCATGCGAAACAAATGGTTTAGCTTCAAATACTTGTGATATACATGATTTAGTTTCAACTGCATGCGAAACTAACGAGTTAGCTTCAAATCCAAGCGAAACACATGATTTAGCTTCGAATAAATGCGAAGTAGAAGGCTTAGCATCAAATCCATGCGACACAAATTATTTAGCTTCGTATACTTGCGATATAAATGATATAGCTTCAAATGCAGGTGAAACAAACGAGTGATCTTCAAATCCAAGCGTAACACATGATTTAACTTCAAATCAATGCGAAGTAGAAGATTTAGGTTCAAATCCATGCGAAACAAATGGTTTAACTTCAAATACTTGTGATATACATGATTTGGCTTCAGCTGCATGCGAAACAAACGAGTTAGCTTCAAATCAAAGCGAAACACATGATTTAGCTTCAAATCAATGCGAAGTAGAAGGCTTAGCATCAAATCCATGCAACACAAATTATTAAGCTACTTATACTTGCGATATAAGTGATAAAGCTTCAAATTCAGGCGAAACAAACGAGTGAGCTTTAAATCCAAGCGTAACACATGATTTAACTTCAAATCAATGCGAAGTAGAAGATTTACCTTCAAATCCATGCGAAACAAATGGTTTAGCTTCAAAAACTTGTGATATACATGATTTAGCTTCAACTGCATGTGAAACAAACGAGTTAGCTTCAAATCCAAGCGAAACACATGATTTAGCTTCAAATCAATGCGAAGTAGAAGGCTTAGCATCAAATCAATGCGACACAAATTATTTAGCTTCGTATACTTGCGATATAAGTGATATAGCTTCAAATGCAGGTGAAACAAACGAGTGATCTTCAAAGCCAAGCGTAACACTTGATTTAACTTCAAATCAATGGAATGAAGAAGATTTACCGTCAAATCCATGCGAAACAAATGGTTTAGCTTCAAATACTTGTGATATACATGATTTAGCTTCAGCTGCATGCGAAACAAACGAGTTAGCTTCAAATCCAAGCGAAACACATGATTTAGCTTCAAATCAATGCGAAATAGAAGGCTTAGCATCAAATCCATGCGACACAAATTATTTAGCTTCGTATACTTGCGATATAAGTGATAAAGCATCAAATGCAGCTGAAACAAACGAGTGATCTTCAAATCCAAGCGTAACACATGATTTAACTTCAAATCAATGGGAAGTGGAAGATTTACCTTCAAATCCATGCGAAATAAATGGTTTAGCTTCAAATACTTGTGATATACATGATTTAGTTTCAGCTGCATGCGAAACAAACGAGTTAGCTTCAAATCCAAGCGAAACACATGATTTAGCTTCAAATCAGTGCGAAGTAGAAGGATTAGCATCAAATCCATGCAACACAAATTATTTAGCTTCCTATACATGCGATATAAATGATAAAGCATCAAATGCAGGCGAAACAAACGAGTGAGCTTTAAATCCAAGCGTAACACATGATTTAACTTCAAATCAAAGCGAAGTAGAAGATTTACCTTCAAATCCATGCGAAACAAATGGTTTGGCTTCAAATACTTGTGATATACATGATTTAGCTTCAACTGCATGTGAAACAAACGAGTTAGCTTCAAATCCAAGCGAAACACATGATTTAGCTTCAAATCAATGCGAAGTAGAAGGCTTAGCATCAAATCCATGCGACACAAATTATTTAGCTTCGTATACTTGCGATATAAGTGATATAGCTTCAAATGCAGGTGAAACAAACGAGTGATCTTCAAATCCAAACGTAACACTTGATTTAACTTCAAATCAATGGGAAGTGGAAGATTTACCTTCAAATCCATGCGAAACAAATGGTTTAGCTTCAAATACTTGTGATATACATGATTTAGTTTCCGCTGCATGCGAAACAAACGAGTTAGCTTCAAATCCAAGCGAAACACATGATTTAGCTTCAAATCAATGCGAAGTAGAAGGCTTAGCATCAAATCCATGCAACACAAATTATTTAGCTTCCTATACATGCGATATAAGTGATAAAGCATCAAATGCAGGCGAAACAAACGAGTGAGCTTTAAATCCAAGCGTAACACATCGATTTAACTTCAAATCAAAGCGAAGTAGAAGATTTACCTTCAAATCCATGCGAAACAAATGGTTTAGCTTCAAATACTTGTGATATACATGATTTAGCTTCAACTGCATGTGAAACAAACGAGTTAGCTTCAAATCCAAGCGAAACACATGATTTAGCTTCAAATCAATGCGAAGTAGAAGGCTTAGCATCAAATCAATGCGACACAAATTATTTAGCTTCGTATACTTGCGATATAAGTGATATAGCTTCAAATGCAGGTGAAACAAACGAGTGATCTTCAAATCCAAGCGTAACACTTGATTTAACTTCAAATCAATGGAAAGAAGAAGATTTACCGTCAAATCCATGCGAAACAAATGGTTTAGCTTCAAATACTTGTGATATACATGATTTAGCTTCAGCTGCATGCGAAACAAACGAGTTAGTTTCAAATCCAAGCGAAACACATGATTTAGCTTCAAATCAATGCGAAATAGAAGGCTTAGCATCAAATCCATGCGACACAAATTATTTAGCTTCGTATACTTGCGATATAAGTGATAAAGCATCAAATGCAGCTGAAACAAACGAGTGATCTTCAAATCCAAGCGTAACACATGATTTAACTTCAAATCAATGGGAAGTGGAAGATTTACCTTCAAATCCATGCGAAATAAATGGTTTAGCTTCAAATACTTGTGATATACATGATTTAGTTTCAGCTGCATGCGAAACAAACGAGTTAGCTTCAAATCCAAGCGAAACACATGATTTAGCTTCAAATCAGTGCGAAGTAGAAGGATTAGCATCAAATCCATGCAACACAAATTATTTAGCTTCCTATACATGCGATATAAATGATAAAGCATCAAATGCAGGCGAAACAAACGAGTGAGCTTTAAATCCAAGCGTAACACATGATTTAACTTCAAATCAAAGCGAAGTAGAAGATTTACCTTCAAATCCATGCGAAACAAATGTTTGGCTTCAAATACTTGTGATATACATGATTTAGCTTCAACTGCATGTGAAACAAACGAGTTAGCTTCAAATCCCAAGCGAAACACATGATTTAGCTTCAAATCAATGCGAAGTAGAAGGCTTAGCATCAAATCCATGCGACACAAATTATTTAGCTTCGTATACTTGCGATATAAGTGATATAGCTTCAAATGCAGGTGAAACAAACGAGTGATATTTCAAATCCAAACGTAACACTTGATTTAACTTGAAATCAATGGGAAGTGGAAGATTTACCTTCAAATCCATGCGAAACAAATGGTTTAGCTTCAAATACTTGTGATATACATGATTTAGTTTCCGCTGCATGCGAAACAAACGAGTTAGCTTCAAATCCAAGCGAAACACATGATTTAGCTTCAAATCAATGCGAAGTAGAAGGCTTAGCATCAAATCCATGCAACACAAATTATTTAGCTTCCTATACATGCGATATAAGTGATAAAGCATCAAATGCAGGCGAAACAAACGAGTGAGCTTTAAATCCAAGCGTAACACATGATTTAACTTCAAATCAAAGCGAAGTAGAAGATTTACCTTCAAATCCATCGCGAACAAATGGTTTAGCTTCAAATACTTGTGATATACATGATTTTAGCTTCACTGCATGTGAACAAACGAGTTAGCTTCAAATCCAAGCGAAAACACATGATTTAGCTTCAAATCAATGCGAAGTAGAAGGCTTAGCATCAAATCCATGCGACACAAAATTATTTAGCTTCGTATACTTGCGATATAAGTGATATAGCTTCAAATGCAGGTGAAACAAACGAGTGATCTTCAAATCCAAGCGCAACACATGATTTAACTTCAAATCAATGCGAAGTAGAAGATTTAGGTTCAAATCCATGCGAAACAAATGGTTTAGCTTCAAATACTTGTGATATGCATGATTTGGCTTCAGCTGCATGCGAAACAAACGAGTTAGCTTCAAATCCAAGCGAAACACAAGATTTAGTTTCAAATCAATGCGAAGTAGAAGGCTTAGCATCAAATCCATGCAACACAAATTATTAAGCTTCTTATACTTGCGATATAAGTGATAAAGCTTCAAATTCAGGCGAAACAAACGAGTGAGCTTTAAATCCAAGCGTAACACATGATTTAAATTCAAATCAATGCGAAATAGATGGCTTAGCATCAAAATCCATGCGACACAAATTATTTAGCTTCGTATACTTGCAATATAAGTGATATAGCTTCAAATGCAGGTGAAAACGAACCAGTGATCTTCAAATCCAACGTAAACACTTGATTTAACTTCAAATCAATGGGAAGTGGAAGATTTACCTTCAAATCCATGCGAAACAAATGGTTTAGCTTCAAATGCTTGTGATATACATGATTTAGTTTCAGCTGCATCCGAAACAAACGAGTTAGCTTCAATCCAAGCTAAACACACGATTTAGCTTCAAATCAATGTTAAGTAGAAGGCTTAGCATCAAATCCATGCAACACAAATTATTAAGCTTCTTATACTTTGCGATATAAGTGATAAAGCTTCAAATTCTGGCGAAACAAACGAGTGAGCTTTAAATTCCAAGCGTAACACATGATTTAAATTCAAATCAATGCGAAATAGAAGGCTTAGCATCAAATCCATGCGACACAAATTATTTAGCTTCGTATACTTGCAATATGAGTGATATAGCTTCAAAATGCAGCTGAAACAAACCAGTGATCTTCAAATCCAAACGTAACACTTGAATTTAACTTCAAATCAAATGGGAAGTGGAAAGATTTACCTTCAAATCATGCGAAACAAATGGTTTAGCTTCAAATACTTGTGATATACATGATTTAGTTTCAGCTGCATCCGAAACAAACGAGTTAGCTTCAAATCCAAGCCGAAACACATGATTTAGCTTCAAATCAATGCGAAGTAGAAGGCTTAGCATCAAATCCCATGCAACACAAATTATTTAGCTTCGTATACTTGCGATATAAAGTGATATAGCTTCAAATGCAGGCGAAACAAAACGAGTGATCTTCAAATCCAAGCGTATAACACGTGATTTAACTTCAAATCCATGCGAAACCAAATGGTTCAGCTTCAAATACTTGTGAATATACATGATTTAGTTTCAGCTGCATGCGAAACAAACGAGTTAGCATCAAATCAAGCGAAAACACCATGATTTAGCTTCAAATCAATGCGAAGTAGAAGGCTTAGCATCAAATCCATGCAACACAAATTATTTAGCTTCTTATACTTGCGATATAAGTGATAAAGCATCAAATGCAGGCGAAACAAACGAGTGAGCTTTAAAATCCGAGCGTAACACTTGATTTAACTTCAAATCAATGCGAAGTAGAAGATTTACCTTCAAATCCATGCGAAACAAATGGTTTAGCTTCAAAAACTTGTGATATACATGATTTAGCTTCAACTGCATGTGAAGACAAACGAGTTAGCTTCAAATCAAGCGAAACACATGATTTAGCTTCAAATCAATGCGAAGTAGAAGGCTTAGCATCAAATCCATGCAACACAAATTATTTAGCTTCGTATACTTGCGATATAAGTGATTATATCTTCAAAATGCAGGTGAAACGAACGAGAGATCTTCAAATCCAAGCGTAACACATGATTTAACTTCAAATCAATGGGAGCAGAAGAATTGCATTCAAATCCATGCGAAACAAATGGTTTAGCTTCAAATACTTGTGATATACATGATTTAGTTTCAGCTGCATGCGAAACAAACGAGTTAGCATCAAATCCAAGCGAAACACATGATTTAGCTTCAAATCAATGCGAAGTAGAAGGCTTAGCAATCAAATCCATGCAACACAAAATATTTAGCTTCTTATACTTGCGATATAAGTGATAAAGCATCAAATGCAGGCGAAACAAACGAGTGAGCTTTAAATCCAAGCGTAACACATGATTTAACTTCAAATCAATGCGAAGTAGAAGATTTACCTTCAAATCCATGCGAAACAAATGGTTTAGCTTCAAAAACTTGTGATATACATGATTTAGCTTTCAACTGCATGTGAAACAAACGTGTTAGCTTCAAATCCAAGCGAAACACATGATTTAGCTTCAAATCAATGCGAAGTAGAAGGCTTAGCATCAAATCCATGCAACACAAATTATTAAGCTTCTTATACTTGCGATATAAGTGATAAAGCTTCAAATTCTGGCGAAACAAACGAGTGAGCTTTAAAATCCAAGCGTAACACATGATTTAAATTCAAATCAATGCGAAAATAGAAGGCTTAGCATCAAATCCATGCGACACAAATTATTTAGCTTCCGTATACTTGCAATATGAGTGATATAGCTTCAAATGCAGCTGAAACAAACCAGTGATCTTCAAATCCAAACGTAACACTTGATTTAACTTCAAATCAATGGGAAGTGGAAGATTTACCTTCAAATCCATGCGAAACAAATGGTTTAGCTTCAAATACTTGTGATATACATGATTTAGTTTCCGCTGCATGCGAAACAAACGAGTTAGCTTCAAATCCAAGCGAAACACATGATTTAGCTTCAAATCAATGCGAAGTAGAAGGCTTAGCATCAAATCCATGCAACACAAATTATTTAGCTTCCTATACATGCGATATAAGTGATAAAGCATCAAATGCAGGCGAAACAAACGAGTGAGCTTTAAATCCAAGCGTAACACATGATTTAACTTCAAATCAAAGCGAAGTAGAAGATTGTCTTCAAATCCATGCGAAACAAATGGTTTAGCTTCAAATACTTGTGATATACATGATTTAGCTTCAACTGCATGTGAAACAAACGAGTTAGCTTCAAATCCAAGCGAAACACATGATTTAGCTTCAAATCAATGCGAAGTAGAAGGCTTAGCATCAAATCCATGCGACACAAATTATTTAGCTTCGTATACTTGCGATATAAGTGATATAGCTTCAAATGCAGGTGAAACAAACGAGTGATCTTCAAATCCAAGCGTAACACATGATTTAACTTCAAATCAATGCGAAGTAGAAGATTTAGGTTCAAATCCACGCGAAACAAATGGTTTAGCTTCACATACTTGTGATATGCATGATTTGGCTTCAGCTGCATGCGAAACAAACGAGTTAGCTTCAAATCCAAGCGAAATACAAGATTTAGTTTCAAATCAATGCGAAGTAGAAGGCTTAGCATCAAATCCATGCAACACAAATTATTAAGATTCTTATACTTGCGATATAAGTGATAAAGCTTCAAATTCAGGCGAAACAAACGAGTGAGCTTTAAATCCAAGCGTAACACATGATTTAAATTCAAATCAATGCGAAATAGAAGGCTTAGCATCAAATCCATGCGACACAAATTATTTAGCTTCGTATACTTGCAATATAAGTGATATAGCTTCAAATGCAGGTGAAACGAACCAGTGATCTTCAAATCCAAACGTAACACTTGATTTAACTTCAAATCAATGGGAAGTGGAAGATTTACCTTCAAATCCATGCGAAACAAATGGTTTAGCTTCAAATGCTTGTGATATACATGATTTAGTTTCAGCTGCATCCGAAACAAACGAGTTAGCTTCAAATCCAAGCGAAACACATGATTTAGCTTCAAATCAATGCGAAGTAGAAGGCTTAGCATCAAATCCATGCAACACAAATCATTTAGCTTCTTATACTTGCGATATAAGTGATAAAGCTTCAAATGCAGGTGAAACAAACGAGTGAGCTTTAAATCCAAGCGTAACACATTATATAACTTCAAATCAATGCGGAGTAGAAGATTTAGGTTCAAATCCATGCGAAACAAATGGTTTAGCTTCAAATACTTTTGATATACATGATTTAGCTTCAGCTTCATGCGAAACAAACGAGTTAGCTTCAAATCCAAGCGAAACACATGATTTAGCTTCAAATCAATGCGAAGTAGAAGGCTTAGCATCAAATCCATGCAACACAAATCATTTAGCTTCTTATACTTGCGATATAAGTGATAAAGCTTCAAATGCAGGTGAAACAAACGAGTGAGCATTAAATCCAAGCGTAACACAGGATTTAACATCAAATCAATGCGAAGTAGAAGATTTAGGTTCAAATCCATGCGAAACAAATGGTTTAGCTTCAAATACTTGTGATATACATGATTTAGTTTCAACTGCATGCGAAACAAACGAGTTAGCTTCAAATCCAAGCGAAACACATGATTTAGCATCAAATCAATGCGAAATAGAAGGCTTAGCATCAAATCCATACGACACAAATTATTTAGCTTCGTATACTTGCGATATAAGTGATATAGCTTCAAATGCAGACGAAACAAACGAGTGATCTTCAAATCCAAGCGTAACACTTGTTTTAACTTCAAATCCCTGCGAAAGAAATGGTTCAGCTTCAAATACTTGTGATACACATGAATTTGCTTCAGCTGCATGCGAAACAAACGATTTAGCTTCACACCCAAGGGAAACACATGATTTAACTTCAAATCAATGCGAAGTAGAAGGCTTACCATCAAATCCATGCAACACAAATTATTTAGCTTCTTATACTTGCGATATAAGTGATATAGCTTCAAATGCAGGCGAAACACACGAGTGATCTTCAAATCCAAGCGTAACACATGATTTAACTTCAAATCAATGCGAAGTAGGAGATTTATCTTCTAATCCATGCGAAACAAATGATTTAGCTTCAGATACTTGTGATATACATGATTTAGCTTCAACTGCATGCGAAACACACGAGTTAGCTTCAAATCCAAGCGAAACACATGATTTAGCTTAATATCAATGCGAAATAGAAGGCTTAGCTTCAAATCCATGCGACACAAATTATTTAGCTTCGTATACTTGCGATATAAGTGATATAGCTTCAAATGCAGTCGAAACAAACGAGTGATCTTCAAATCCAAGCGTAACACGTGATTTAACTTCAAATCCATGCGATACAAATGGTTCAGCTTCAAATACTTGTGATACGCATGAATTTGCTTCAGCTGCATGCGAAACAAACGATTTAGCTTCACACCCAAGGGAAACACATGATTTAACTTCAAATCAATACGATGTAGAAGGATTACCATCAAATCAATGCAACACAAATTATTTAGCTTCTTATACTTGCGATATAAGTGATATAGCATCAAATGCAGGCGAAACACATGAGTGATCTTCAAATCGAAGCGTAACACATGATTTAACTTCAAATCAATGCGAAGTAGAAGATTTACCTTCAAATCCATGCGAAACAAATGGTTTAGCTTCAAATACTTGTGATATACGTGATTTAGCTTCAGCTGCATGCGAAACAAACGAGTTAGCTTAAAATCCAAGCGTAACACATGATTTAAATTCAAATCAATACGAAGTAGAAGATTTACCTTCAAATCAATGCGAAACAAATGGTTCAGCTTCAAATACTTGTGATATACATGATTTAGCTTCAGCTGCATGCGAAACAAACGAGTGAGCTTAAAATCCAAGCGTAACACATGATTTAACTTCAAATCAATGGGAAGTAGGAGATTTATCTTCTAATCCATGCGAAACAAATGATTTAGCTTCAGATACTTGTGATATACATGATTTAGCTTCAGCTGCATGCGAAACAAACGAGTGAGCTTAAAATCCAAGCGTATCACATGATTTAAATTCAAATCAATACGAAGTAGAAGATTTACCTTCAAATCCATGCGAAACAAATGGTTTAGCTTCAAATACATGTGATATACATGATGTAGCTTCAGCTGCATGCGAAACAAACGAGTTAGCTTCAAATCCAAGCAAAACACATGATTTAGATTCAAATCAATGCGAAATAGAAGGCTTAGCATCAAATCCATGCGACACAAATTATTTAGCTTCGTATACTTGCAATATAAGTGATATAGCTTCTAATGCAGGTGAAACAAACGAGTGATCTTCAAATCCAAACGTAACACTTGATTTAACTTCAAATCAATGGGAAGTAGAAGATTTACCTTTAAATCCATGCGAAACAAATGGTTTAGCTTCAAATACTTGTGATATACATGATTTAGTTTCAGCTGCATGCGAAACAAACGAGTTAGCTTCAAATCCAAGCGAAACACATGATTTAGCTTCAAATCAATGCGAAGTAGAAGGCTTAGCATCAAATCCATGCAACACAAATAATTTAGCTTCTTATACTTGCGATATAAGTGATAAAGCTTCAAATGCAGGTGAAACAAACGAGTGAGCATTAAATCCAAGCGTAACACATGATTTAACATCAAATCAATGCGAAGTAGAAGATTTAGGTTCAAATCCATGCGAAACAAATGGTTTAGCTTCAAATACTTGTGATATACATGATCTAGTTTCAACTGCATGCGAAACAAACGAGTTAGCTTCAAATCCAAGCGAAACACATGATTTAGCTTCAAATCAATGCGAAATAGAAGGCTTAGCATCAAATCCATACGACACAAATTATTTAGCTTCGTATACTTGCGATATAAGTGATATAGCTTCAAATGCAGACGAAACAAACGAGTGATCTTCAAATCCAAGCGTAACACTTGTTTTAACTTCAAATCTCTGCGAAAGAAATGGTTCAGCTTCAAATACTTGTGATACACATGAATTTGCTTCAGCTGCATGCGAAACAAACGATTTAGCTTCACACCCAAGGGAAATACATGATTTAACTTCAAATCAATGCGAAGTAGAAGGCTTACCATCAAATCCATGCAACCCAAATTATTTAGCTTCTTATACTTGCGATATAAGTGATATAGCTTCAAATGCAGGCGAAACACACGAGTGATCTTCAAATCCAAGCGTAACACATGATTTAACTTCAAATCAATGCGAAGTAGGAGATTTATCTTCTAATCCATGCGAAACAAATGATTTAGCTTCAGATACTTGTGATATACATGATTTAGATTCAGCTGCATGCGAAACAAACGAGGTAGCTTCAAATCCAAGCGAAACACATGATTTAGATTCAAATCAATGCGAAGTAGAAGGCTTAGCATCAAATCCATGCAACACAAATTATTTAGCTTCTTATTCTTGCAATATAAGTGATAAAGCTTCAAATGCAGGCGAAACAAACGAGTTAGCTTCAAATCCAAGAGTAACACATGATTTAACTTCAAATCAATGCGAAATAGAAGATTTACCTTCAAATCCATGCGAAACAAATGGTTTAGCTTCAAATACTTGTGATATACATGGTTTAGCTTCAACTGCATGCGAAACAAACGAGTTAGCTTCAAATCCAAGCGAAACACATGATTCCGCTTCAAATCAATGCGAAGTAGAAGGCTTAGCATCAAATCCATGCAACACAAATTATTTAGCTTCTTATTCTTGCAATATAAGTGATAAAGCTTCAAATGCAGGCGAAACACACGAGTGATCTTCAAATCCAAGCGTAACACATGATTTAACTTCAAATCAATGCGAAGTAGGAGATTTATCTTCTAATCCATGCGAAACAAATGATTTAGCTTCAGATACTTGTGATATACATGATTTAGATTCAGCTGCATGCGAAACAAACGAGGTAGCTTCAAATCCAAGCGAAACACATGATTTAGATTCAAATCAATGCGAAGTAGAAGGCTTAGCATCAAATCCATGCAACACAAATTATTTAGCTTCTTATTCATGCAATATAAGTGATAAAGCTTCAAATGCAGGCGAAACAAACGAGTTAGCTTCAAATCCAAGAGTAACACATGATTTAACTTCAAATCAATGCGAAATAGAAGATTTACCTTCAAATCCATGCGAAACAAATGGTTTAGCTTCAAATACTTGTGATATACATGGTTTAGCTTCAACTGCATGCGAAACAAACGAGTTAGCTTCAAATCCAAGCGAAACACATGATTCCGCTTCAAATCAATGCGAAGTAGAAGTCTTAGCATCAAATCCATGCAACACAAATAATTTAGCTTCTTATACTTGCGATATAAGTGATAAAGCTTCAAATGCAGGCGAAACAAACGAGTGATCTTCAAATCCAAGCGTAATACGTGATTTAAATTCAAATCCATGCGAAACAAATGGTTCAGCTTCAAATACTTGTGATACACATGAATTTGCTTCAGCTGCATGCGAAACAAACGATTTAGCTTCACACCCAAGGGAAACACATGATTTAACTTTAAATCAATGCGAAGTAGAAGGCTTACCATCAAATCCATGCAACACAAATTATTTAGCTTCTTATACTTGCGATATAAGTGATATAGCATCAAATGCAGGCGAAACACACGAGTGATCTTCAAATCCAAGCGTAACACATGATTTAACTTCAAATCAACGGGAAGTAGAAGATTTAACTTCAAATCCAAGCGAAACAAATGGTTTAGCTTCAAATACTTGTGATATACATGATTTAGCTTCAGCTGCATGCGAAACAAACGAGTTAGCTTCAAATCCAAGCGATACACATGATTTAGCTTCAAATCAATGCGAAGTAGAAGGCTTAGCATCAAATCCATGCAACACAAATTATTTAGCTTCGTATACTTGCGATATAAGTGATATAGCTTCAAATGCAGACGAAACAAACGAGTGATCTTCAAATCCAAGCGTAACACGTGATTTAACTTCAAATCCATGCGAAACAAATGGTTCAGCTTCAAATACTTGTGATATACATGATTTAGTTTCAGCTGCATGCGAAACAAACGAGTTAGCATCAAATCCAAGCGAAACACATGATTTAGCTTCAAATCAATGCGAAGTAGAAGGCTTAGCATCAAATCCATGCAACACAAATTATTTAGCTTCTTATACTTGCGATATAAGTGATAAAGCATCAAATGCAGGCGAAACAAACGAGTGAGCTTTAAATCCGAGCGTAACACTTGATTTAACTTCAAATCAATGGGAAGTAGATGATTTACCTTCAAATCCATGCGAAACAAATGGTTTAGCTTCAAATACTTGTGATATACATGATTTAGCTTCAGCTGCATGCGAAACAAACGAGATAGCTTCAAATCCAAGCAAAACACATGATTTAGCTTCAAATCAATGCGAAATAGTAGGCTTAGCACCAAATCCATGCGACACAAATTATTTAGCTTCGTATACTTGCGATATAAGTGATATATCTTCAAATGCAGGTGAAACGAACGAGAGATCTTCAAATCCAAGCGTAACACATGATTTAACTTCAAATCAATGGGAAGTAGAAGATTTACATTCAAATCCATGCGAAACAAATGGTTTAGCTTCAAATACTTGTGATATACATGATTTAGTTTCAGCTGCATGCGAAACAAACGAGTTAGCTTCAAATCCAAGCGAAACACATGATTTAGCTTCAAATCAATGCGAAGTAGAAGGCTTAGCATCAAATCCATGCAACACAAAATATTTAGCTTCTTATACTTGCGATATAAGTGATAAAGCATCAAATGCAGGCGAAACAAACTAGTGAGCTTTAAATCCAAGCGTAAAACATGATTTAACTTAAAATCAATGCGAAGTAGAAGATTTACCTTCAAATCCATGCGAAACAAATGGTTTAGCTTCAAAAACTTGTGATATACATGATTTAGCTTCAACTGCATGTGAAACAAACGAGTTAGCTTCAAATCCAAGCGAAACACATGATTTAGCTTCAAATCAATGCGAAGTAGAAGGCTTAGCATCAAATCCATGCAACACAAATTATTAAGCTTCTTATACTTGCGATATAAGTGATAAAGCTTCAAATTCTGGCGAAACAAACGAGTGAGCTTTAAATCCAAGCGTAACACATGATTTAAATTCAAATCAATGCGAAATAGAAGGCTTAGCATCAAATCCATGCGACACAAATTATTTAGCTTCGTATACTTGCGATATAAGTGATATATCTTCAAATGCAGGTGAAACGAACGAGAGATCTTCAAATCCAAGCGTAACACATGATTTAACTTCAAATCAATGGGAAGTAGAAGATTTACATTCAAATCCATGCGAAACAAATGGTTTAGCTTCAAATACTTGTGATATACATGATTTAGTTTCAGCTGCATGCGAAACAAACGAGTTAGCTTCAAATCCAAGCGAAACACATGATTTAGCTTCAAATCAATGCGAAGTAGAAGGCTTAGCATCAAATCCATGCAACACAAAATATTTAGCTTCTTATACTTGCGATATAAGTGATAAAGCATCAAATGCAGGCGAAACAAACGAGTGAGCTTTAAATCCAAGCGTAACACATGATTTAACTTCAAATCAATGCGAAGTAGAAGATTTACCTTCAAATCCATGCGAAACAAATGGTTTAGCTTCAAAAACTTGTGATATACATGATTTAGCTTCAACTGCATGTGAAACAAACGAGTTAGCTTCAAATCCAAGCGAAACACATGATTTAGCTTCAAATCAATGCGAAGTAGAAGGCTTAGCATCAAATCCATGCAACACAAATTATTAAGCTTCTTATACTTGCGATATAAGTGATATAGCTTCAAATGCAGACGAAACAACGAGTGATCTTCAAATCCAAGCGTAACACTTGTTTTAACTTCAAATCTCTGCGAAAGAAATGGTTCAGCTTCAAATACTTGTGATACACATGAATTTGCTTCAGCTGCATGCGAAACAAACGATTTAGCTTCACACCCAAGGGAAATACATGATTTAACTTCAAATCAATGCGAAGTAGAAGGCTTACCATCAAATCCATGCAACACAAATTATTTAGCTTCTTATACTTGCGATATAAGTGATATAGCTTCAAATGCAGGCGAAACACACGAGTGATCTTCAAATCCAAGCGTAACACATGATTTAACTTCAAATCAATGCGAAGTAGGAGATTTATCTTCTAATCCATGCGAAACAAATGATTTAGCTTCAGATACTTGTGATATACATGATTTAGATTCAGCTGCATGCGAAACAAACGAGGTAGCTTCAAATCCAAGCGAAACACATGATTTAGATTCAAATCAATGCGAAGTAGAAGGCTTAGCATCAAATCCATGCAACACAAATTATTTAGCTTCTTATTCTTGCAATATAAGTGATAAAGCTTCAAATGCAGGCGAAACAAACGAGTTAGCTTCAAATCCAAGAGTAACACATGATTTAACTTCAAATCAATGCGAAATAGAAGATTTACCTTCAAATCCATGCGAAACAAATGGTTTAGCTTCAAATACTTGTGATATACATGGTTTAGCTTCAACTGCATGCGAAACAAACGAGTTAGCTTCAAATCCAAGCGAAACACATGATTCCGCTTCAAATCAATGCGAAGTAGAAGGCTTAGCATCAAATCCATGCAACACAAATAATTTAGCTTCTTATACTTGCGATATAAGTGATAAAGCTTCAAATGCAGGCGAAACAAACGAGTGATCTTCAAATCCAAGCGTAATACGTGATTTAAATTCAAATCCATGCGAAACAAATGGTTCAGCTTCAAATACTTGTGATACACATGAATTTGCTTCAGCTGCATGCGAAACAAACGATTTAGCTTCACACCCAAGGGAAACACATGATTTAACTTTAAATCAATGCGAAGTAGAAGGCTTACCATCAAATCCATGCAACACAAATTATTTAGCTTCTTATACTTGCGATATAAGTGATATAGCATCAAATGCAGGCGAAACACACGAGTGATCTTCAAATCCAAGCGTAACACATGATTTAACTTCAAATCAACGGGAAGTAGAAGATTTAACTTCAAATCCAAGCGAAACAAATGGTTTAGCTTCAAATACTTGTGATATACATGATTTAGCTTCAGCTGCATGCGAAACAAACGAGTTAGCTTCAAATCCAAGCGATACACATGATTTAGCTTCAAATCAATGCGAAGTAGAAGGCTTAGCATCAAATCCATGCAACACAAATTATTTAGCTTCGTATACTTGCGATATAAGTGATATAGCTTCAAATGCAGACGAAACAAACGAGTGATCTTCAAATCCAAGCGTAACACGTGATTTAACTTCAAATCCATGCGAAACAAATGGTTCAGCTTCAAATACTTGTGATATACATGATTTAGTTTCAGCTGCATGCGAAACAAACGAGTTAGCATCAAATCCAAGCGAAACACATGATTTAGCTTCAAATCAATGCGAAGTAGAAGGCTTAGCATCAAATCCATGCAACACAAATTATTTAGCTTCTTATACTTGCGATATAAGTGATAAAGCATCAAATGCAGGCGAAACAAACGAGTGAGCTTTAAATCCGAGCGTAACACTTGATTTAACTTCAAATCAATGGGAAGTAGATGATTTACCTTCAAATCCATGCGAAACAAATGGTTTAGCTTCAAATACTTGTGATATACATGATTTAGCTTCAGCTGCATGCGAAACAAACGAGATAGCTTCAAATCCAAGCAAAACACATGATTTAGCTTCAAATCAATGCGAAATAGTAGGCTTAGCACCAAATCCATGCGACACAAATTATTTAGCTTCGTATACTTGCGATATAAGTGATATATCTTCAAATGCAGGTGAAACGAACGAGAGATCTTCAAATCCAAGCGTAACACATGATTTAACTTCAAATCAATGGGAAGTAGAAGATTTACATTCAAATCCATGCGAAACAAATGGTTTAGCTTCAAATACTTGTGATATACATGATTTAGTTTCAGCTGCATGCGAAACAATCGAGTTAGCTTCAAATCCAAGCGAAACACATGATTTAGCTTCAAATCAATGCGAAGTAGAAGGCTTAGCATCAAATCCATGCAACACAAAATATTTAGCTTCTTATACTTGCGATATAAGTGATAAAGCATCAAATGCAGGCGAAACAAACTAGTGAGCTTTAAATCCAAGCGTAAAACATGATTTAACTTAAAATCAATGCGAAGTAGAAGATTTACCTTCAAATCCATGCGAAACAAATGGTTTAGCTTCAAAAACTTGTGATATACATGATTTAGCTTCAACTGCATGTGAAACAAACGAGTTAGCTTCAAATCCAAGCGAAACACATGATTTAGCTTCAAATCAATGCGAAGTAGAAGGCTTAGCATCAAATCCATGCAACACAAATTATTAAGCTTCTTATACTTGCGATATAAGTGATAAAGCTTCAAATTCTGGCGAAACAAACGAGTGAGCTTTAAATCCAAGCGTAACACATGATTTAAATTCAAATCAATGCGAAATAGAAGGCTTAGCATCAAATCCATGCGACACAAATTATTTAGCTTCGTATACTTGCGATATAAGTGTTATATCTTCAAATGCAGGTGAAACGAACGAGAGATCTTCAAATCCAAGCGTAACACATGATTTAACTTCAAATCAATGGGAAGTAGAAGATTTACATTCAAATCCATGCGAAACAAATGGTTTAGCTTCAAATACTTGTGATATACATGATTTAGTTTCAGCTGCATGCGAAACAAACGAGTTAGCTTCAAATCCAAGCGAAACACATGATTTAGCTTCAAATCAATGCGAAGTAGAAGACTTAGCATCAAATCCATGCAACACAAAATATTTAGCTTCTTATACTTGCGATATAAGTGATAAAGCATCAAATGCAGGCGAAACAAACGAGTGAGCTTTAAATCCAAGCGTAACACATGATTTAACTTCAAATCAATGCGAAGTAGAAGATTTACCTTCAAATCCATGCGAAACAAATGGTTTAGCTTCAAAAACTTGTGTTATACATGATTTAGCTTCAACTGCATGTGAAACAAACGAGTTAGCTTCAAATCCAAGCGAAACACATGATTTAGCTTCAAATCAATGCGAAGTAGAAGGCTTAGCATCAAATCCATGCAACACAAATTATTAAGCTTCTTATACTTGCGATATAAGTGATAAAGCTTCAAATTCTGGCGAAACAAACGAGTGAGCTTTAAATCCAAGCGTAACACATGATTTAAATTCAAATCAATGCGAAATAGAAGGCTTAGCATCAAATCCATGCGACACAAATTATTTAGCTTCGTATACTTGCAATATGAGTGATATAGCTTCAAATGCAGCTGAAACAAACCAGTGATCTTCAAATCCAAACGTAACACTTGATTTAACTTCAAATCAATGGGAAGTGGAAGATTTAACTTCAAATCCATGCGAAACAAATGGTTTAGCTTCAAATACTTGTGATATACATGATTTAGTTTCCGCTGCATGCGAAACAAACGAGTTAGCTTCAAATCCAAGCGAAACACATGATTTAGCTTCAAATCAATGCGAAGTAGAAGGCTTAGCATCAAATCCATGCAACACAAATTATTTAGCTTCCTATACATGCGATATAAGTGATAAAGCATCAAATGCAGGCGAAACAAACGAGTGAGCTTTAAATCCAAGCGTAACACATGATTTAACTTCAAATCAAAGCGAAGTAGAAGATTTACCTTCAAATCCATGCGAAACAAATGGTTTAGCTTCAAATACTTGTGATATACATGATTTAGCTTCAACTGCATGTGAAACAAACGAGTTAGCTTCAAATCCAAGCGAAACACATGATTTAGCTTCAAAACAATGCGAAGTAGAAGGCTTAGCATCAAATCCATGCGACACAAATTATTTAGCTTCGTATACTTGCGATATAAGTGATATAGCTTCAAATGCAGGTGAAACAAACGAGTGATCTTCAAATCCAAGCGTAACACATGATTTAACTTCAAATCAATGCGAAGTAGAAGATTTAGGTTCAAATCCATGCGAAACAAATGGTTTAGCTTCACATACTTGTGATATGCATGATTTGGCTTCAGCTGCATGCGAAACAAACGAGTTAGCTTCAAATCCAAGCGAAACACAAGATTTAGTTTCAAATCAATGCGAAGTAGAAGGCTTAGCATCAAATCCATGCAACACAAATTATTAAGCTTCTTATACTTGCGATATAAGAGATAAAGCTTCAAATTCAGGCGAAACAAACGAGTGAGCTTTAAATCCAAGCGTAACACATGATTTAAATTCAAATCAATGCGAAATAGAAGGCTTAGCATCAAATCCATGCGACACAAATTATTTAGCTTCGTATACTTGCAATATAAGTGATATAGCTTCAAATGCAGGTGAAACGAACCAGTGATCTTCAAATCCAAACGTAACACTTGATTTAACTTCAAATCAATGGGAAGTGGAAGATTTACCTTCAAATCCATGCGAAGCAAATGGTTTAGCTTCAAATGCTTGTGATATACATGATTTAGTTTCAGCTGCATCCGAAACAAACGAGTTAGCTTCAAATCCAAGCGAAACACATGATTTAGCTTCAAATCAATGCGAAGTAGAAGGCTTAGCATCAAATCCATGCAACACAAATCATTTAGCTTCTTATACTTGCGATATAAGTGATAAAGCTTCAAATGCAGGTGAAACAAACGAGTGAGCTTTAAATCCAAGCGTAACACATTATATAACTTCAAGTCAATGCGGAGTAGAAGATTTAGGTTCAAATCCATGCGAAACAAATGGTTTAGCTTCAAATACTTTTGATATACATGATTTAGCTTCAGCTTCATGCGAAACAAACGAGTTAGCTTCAAATCCAAGCGAAACACATGATTTAGCTTCAAATCAATGCGAAGTAGAAGGCTTAGCATCAAATCCATGCAACACAAATCATTTAGCTTCTTATACTTGCGATATAAGTGATATATCTTCAAATGCAGGTGAAACGAACGAGAGATCTTCAAATCCAAGCGTAACACATGATTTAACTTCAAATCAATGGGAAGTAGAAGATTTACATTCAAATCCATGCGAAACAAATGGTTTAGCTTCAAATACTTGTGATATACATGATTTAGTTTCAGCTGCATGCGAAACAAACGAGTTAGCTTCAAATCCAAGCGAAACACATGATTTAGCTTCAAATCAATGCGAAGTAGAAGGCTTAGCATCAAATCCATGCAACACAAAATATTTAGCTTCTTATACTTGCGATATAAGTGATAAAGCATCAAATGCAGGCGAAACAAACGAGTGAGCTTTAAATCCAAGCGTAACACATGATTTAACTTCAAATCAATGCGAAGTAGAAGATTTACCTTCAAATCCATGCGAAACAAATGGTTTAGCTTCAAAAACTTGTGATATACATGATTTAGCTTCAACTGCATGTGAAACAAACGAGTTAGCTTCAAATCCAAGCGAAACACATGATTTAGCTTCAAATCAATGCGAAGTAGAAGGCTTAGCATCAAATCCATGCAACACAAATTATTAAGCTTCTTATACTTGCGATATAAGTGATAAAGCTTCAAATTCTGGCGAAACAAACGAGTGAGCTTTAAATCCAAGCGTAACACATGATTTAAATTCAAATCAATGCGAAATAGAAGGCTTAGCATCAAATCCATGCGACACAAATTATTTAGCTTCGTATACTTGCAATATGAGTGATATAGCTTCAAATGCAGCTGAAACAAACCAGTGATCTTCAAATCCAAACGTAACACTTGATTTAACTTCAAATCAATGGGAAGTGGAAGATTTACCTTCAAATCCATGCGAAACAAATGGTTTAGCTTCAAATACTTGTGATATACATGATTTAGTTTCCGCTGCATGCGAAACAAACGAGTTAGCTTCAAATCCAAGCGAAACACATGATTTAGCTTCAAATCAATGCGAAGTAGAAGGCTTAGCATCAAATCCATGCAACACAAATTATTTAGCTTCCTATACATGCGATATATGTGATAAAGCATCAAATGCAGGCGAAACAAACGAGTGAGCTTTAAATCCAAGCGTAACACATGATTTAACTTCAAATCAAAGCGAAGTAGAAGATTTACCTTCAAATCCATGCGAAACAAATGGTTTAGCTTCAAATACTTGTGATATACATGATTTAGCTTCAACTGCATGTGAAACAAACGAGTTAGCTTCAAATCCAAGCGAAACACATGATTTAGCTTCAAATCAATGCGAAGTAGAAGGCTTAGCATCAAATCCATGCGACACAAATTATTTAGCTTCGTATACTTGCGATATAAGTGATATAGCTTCAAATGCAGGTGAAACAAACGAGTGATCTTCAAATCCAAGCGTAACACATGATTTAACTTCAAATCAATGCGAAGTAGAAGATTTAGGTTCAAATCCATGCGAAACAAATGGTTTAGCTTCACATACTTGTGATATGCATGATTTGGCTTCAGCTGCATGCGAAACAAACGAGTTAGCTTCAAATCCAAGCGAAACACAAGATTTAGTTTCAAATCAATGCGAAGTAGAAGGCTTAGCATCAAATCCATGCAACACAAATTATTAAGCTTCTTATACTTGCGATATAAGAGATAAAGCTTCAAATTCAGGCGAAACAAACGAGTGAGCTTTAAATCCAAGCGTAACACATGATTTAAATTCAAATCAATGCGAAATAGAAGGCTTAGCATCAAATCCATGCGACACAAATTATTTAGCTTCGTATACTTGCAATATAAGTGATATAGCTTCAAATGCAGGTGAAACGAACCAGTGATCTTCAAATCCAAACGTAACACTTGATTTAACTTCAAATCAATGGGAAGTGGAAGATTTACCTTCAAATCCATGCGAAGCAAATGGTTTAGCTTCAAATGCTTGTGATATACATGATTTAGTTTCAGCTGCATCCGAAACAAACGAGTTAGCTTCAAATCCAAGCGAAACACATGATTTAGCTTCAAATCAATGCGAAGTAGAAGGCTTAGCATCAAATCCATGCAACACAAATCATTTAGCTTCTTATACTTGCGATATAAGTGATAAAGCTTCAAATGCAGGTGAAACAAACGAGTGAGCTTTAAATCCAAGCGTAACACATTATATAACTTCAAGTCAATGCGGAGTAGAAGATTTAGGTTCAAATCCATGCGAAACAAATGGTTTAGCTTCAAATACTTTTGATATACATGATTTAGCTTCAGCTTCATGCGAAACAAACGAGTTAGCTTCAAATCCAAGCGAAACACATGATTTAGCTTCAAATCAATGCGAAGTAGAAGGCTTAGCATCAAATCCATGCAACACAAATCATTTAGCTTCTTATACTTGCGATATAAGTGATATATCTTCAAATGCAGGTGAAACGAACGAGAGATCTTCAAATCCAAGCGTAACACATGATTTAACTTCAAATCAATGGGAAGTAGAAGATTTACATTCAAATCCATGCGAAACAAATGGTTTAGCTTCAAATACTTGTGATATACATGATTTAGTTTCAGCTGCATGCGAAACAAACGAGTTAGCTTCAAATCCAAGCGAAACACATGATTTAGCTTCAAATCAATGCGAAGTAGAAGGCTTAGCATCAAATCCATGCAACACAAAATATTTAGCTTCTTATACTTGCGATATAAGTGATAAAGCATCAAATGCAGGCGAAACAAACGAGTGAGCTTTAAATCCAAGCGTAACACATGATTTAACTTCAAATCAATGCGAAGTAGAAGATTTACCTTCAAATCCATGCGAAACAAATGGTTTAGCTTCAAAAACTTGTGATATACATGATTTAGCTTCAACTGCATGTGAAACAAACGAGTTAGCTTCAAATCCAAGCGAAACACATGATTTAGCTTCAAATCAATGCGAAGTAGAAGGCTTAGCATCAAATCCATGCAACACAAATTATTAAGCTTCTTATACTTGCGATATAAGTGATAAAGCTTCAAATTCTGGCGAAACAAACGAGTGAGCTTTAAATCCAAGCGTAACACATGATTTAAATTCAAATCAATGCGAAATAGAAGGCTTAGCATCAAATCCATGCGACACAAATTATTTAGCTTCGTATACTTGCAATATGAGTGATATAGCTTCAAATGCAGCTGAAACAAACCAGTGATCTTCAAATCCAAACGTAACACTTGATTTAACTTCAAATCAATGGGAAGTGGAAGATTTACCTTCAAATCCATGCGAAACAAATGGTTTAGCTTCAAATACTTGTGATATACATGATTTAGTTTCCGCTGCATGCGAAACAAACGAGTTAGCTTCAAATCCAAGCGAAACACATGATTTAGCTTCAAATCAATGCGAAGTAGAAGGCTTAGCATCAAATCCATGCAACACAAATTATTTAGCTTCCTATACATGCGATATATGTGATAAAGCATCAAATGCAGGCGAAACAAACGAGTGAGCTTTAAATCCAAGCGTAACACATGATTTAACTTCAAATCAAAGCGAAGTAGAAGATTTACCTTCAAATCCATGCGAAACAAATGGTTTAGCTTCAAATACTTGTGATATACATGATTTAGCTTCAACTGCATGTGAAACAAACGAGTTAGCTTCAAATCCAAGCGAAACACATGATTTAGCTTCAAATCAATGCGAAGTAGAAGGCTTAGCATCAAATCCATGCGACACAAATTATTTAGCTTCGTATACTTGCGATATAAGTGATATAGCTTCAAATGCAGGTGAAACAAACGAGTGATCTTCAAATCCAAGCGTAACACATGATTTAACTTCAAATCAATGCGAAGTAGAAGATTTAGGTTCAAATCCATGCGAAACAAATGGTTTAGCTTCACATACTTGTGATATGCATGATTTGGCTTCAGCTGCATGCGAAACAAACGAGTTAGCTTCAAATCCAAGCGAAACACAAGATTTAGTTTCAAATCAATGCGAAGTAGAAGGCTTAGCATCAAATCCATGCAACACAAATTATTAAGCTTCTTATACTTGCGATATAAGTGATAAAGCTTCAAATTCAGGCGAAACAAACGAGTGGGCTTTAAATCCAAGCGTAACACATGATTTAAATTCAAATCAATGCGAAATAGAAGGCTTAGCATCAAATCCATGCGACACAAATTATTTAGCTTCGTATACTTGCAATATAAGTGATATAGCTTCAAATGCAGGTGAAACGAACCAGTGATCTTCAAATCCAAACGTAACACTTGATTTAACTTCAAATCAATGGGAAGTGGAAGATTTACCTTCAAATCCATGCGAAACAAATGGTTTAGCTTCAAATGCTTGTGATATACATGATTTAGTTTCAGCTGCATCCGAAACAAACGAGTTAGCTTCAAATCCAAGCGAAACACATGATTTAGCTTCAAATCAATGCGAAGTAGAAGGCTTAGCATCAAATCCATGCAACACAAATCATTTAGCTTCTTATACTTGCGATATAAGTGATAAAGCTTCAAATGCAGGTGAAACAAACGAGTGAGCTTTAAATCCAAGCGTAACACATTATATAACTTCAAATCAATGCGGAGTAGAAGATTTAGGTTCAAATCCATGCGAAACAAATGGTTTAGCTTCAAATACTTGTGATATACATGATTTAGTTTCAACTGCATGCGAAACAAACGAGTTAGCTTCAAATCCAAGCGAAACACATGATTTAGCTTCAAATCAATGCGAAATAGAAGGCTTAGCATCAAATCCATACGACACAAATTATTTAGCTTCGTATACTTGCGATATAAGTGATATAGCTTCAAATGCAGACGAAACAAACGAGTGATCTTCAAATCCAAGCGTAACACTTGTTTTAACTTCAAATCCCTGCGAAAGAAATGGTTCAGCTTCAAATACTTGTGATACACATGAATTTGCTTCAGCTGCATGCGAAACAAACGATTTAGCTTCACACCCAAGGGAAACACATGATTTAACTTCAAATCAATGCGAAGTAGAAGGCTTACCATCAAATCCATGCAACACAAATTATTTAGCTTCTTATACTTGCGATATAAGTGATATAGCTTCAAATGCAGGCGAAACACACGAGTGATCTTCAAATCCAAGCGTAACACATGATTTAACTTCAAATCAATGCGAAGTAGGAGATTTATCTTCTAATCCATGCGAAACAAAAGATTTAGCTTCAGATACTTGTGATATACATGATTTAGATTCAGCTGCATGCGAAACAAACGAGGTAGCTTCAAATCCAAGCGAAACACATGATTTAGATTCAAATCAATGCGAAGTAGAAGGCTTAGCATCAAATCCATGCAACACAAATTATTTAGCTTCTTATTCTTGCAATATAAGTGATAAAGCTTCAAATGCAGGCGAAACAAACGAGTTAGCTTCAAATCCAAGCGTAACACATGATTTAACTTCAAATCAATGCGAAGTAGAAGATTTACCTTCAAATCCATGCGAAACAAATGGTTTAGCTTCAAATACTTGTGATATACATGGTTTAGCTTCAACTGCATGCGAAACAAACGAGTTAGCTTCAAATCCAAGCGAAACACATGATTTCGCTTCAAATCAATGCGAAGTAGAAGGCTTAGCATCAAATCCATGCAACACAAATAATTTAGCTTCTTATACTTGCGATATAAGTGATAAAGCTTCAAATGCAGGCGAAACAAACGAGTGATCTTCAAATCCAAGCGTAATACGTGATTTAAATTCAAATCCATGCGAAACAAATGGTTCAGCTTCAAATACTTGTGATACACATGAATTTGCTTCAGCTGCATGCGAAACAAACGATTTAGCTTCACACCCAAGGGAAATACATGATTTAACTTCAAATCAATGCGAAGTAGAAGGCTTACCATCAAATCCATGCAACACAAATTATTTAGCTTCTTATACTTGCGATATAAGTGATATAGCTTCAAATGCAGGCGAAACACACGAGTGATCTTCAAATCCAAGCGTAACACATGATTTAACTTCAAATCAATGCGAAGTAGGAGATTTATCTTCTAATCCATGCGAAACAAATGATTTAGCTTCAGATACTTGTGATATACATGATTTAGATTCAGCTGCATGCGAAACAAACGAGGTAGCTTCAAATTCATGCGAAACAAATGGTTCAGCTTCAAATACTTGTGATACACATGAATTTGCTTCAGCTGCATGCGAAACAAACGATTTAGCTTCACACCCAAGGGAAACACATGATTTAACTTCAAATAAATGCGAAGTAGAAGGCTTACCATCAAATCCATGCAACACAAATTATTTAGCTTCTTATACTTGCGATATAAGTGATATAGCATCAAATGCAGGCGAAACACACGAGTGATCTTCAAATCCAAGCGTAACACATGATTTAACTTCAAATCAATGCGAAGTAGAAGACTTATCTTCAAATCCATGCGAAACAAGTGGTTTAGCTTCCAATACTTGTGATATACATGATTTAGCTTCAACTGCACGCGAAACAAACGAGTTAGCTTCAAATCCAAGGGAAACACATGATTTAACTTCAAATCAATGCGATGTAGAAGGCTTAGCATCAAATCCATGCAACACAAATTATTTAGCTTCTTATACTTGCGATATAAGTGATAAAGCTTCAAATGCAGGCGAAACAAACGAGTAAGCTTTAGATCCAAGCGTAACACATGATTTAACTTCAAATCAATGCGAAGTAGAAGATTTATCTTCAAATCCATGCGAAACAAATGGTTTAGCTTCAAATACTTGTGATATACATGATTTAGCTTCAACTGCACGCGAAACAAACGAGTTACCTTCAAATCCAAGCGAAACACATGATTTAGCTTCAAATCAATGCGAAGTAGAAGGCTTAGCATTAAATCCATGCAACAAAAATTATTTAGCTTCTTATACTTGCGATATAAGTGACAAAGCTTCAAATGCAGGCGAAACAAACGAGTGAGTTTAAAATCCAAGCGTAACACATGATTTAAATTCAAATCAATACGAAGTAGAAGACTTACCATCAAATCCATGCGAAACAAATGGTTTAGCTTCAAATACTTGTGATATACATGATTTAGCTTCAGCTGCATGCGAAACAAACGAGTTAGCTTCAAATCCAAGCGTAACACATGATTTAACTTCAAATCAATGGGATGTAGAAGATTTACCTTCAAATCCATGCGAAACAAATGGTTTAGCTTCAAATACTTGTGATATACATGATCTAGCTTCAGCTGCATGCGAAACAAACGAGTTAGCTTCAAATCCAAGCGAAACACGTGATTTAGCTTCAAATCAATGCGAAGTAGAAGGCTTAGCATCAAATCCATGCAACACAAATTGTTTAGCTTCATATATTTGCGATATAAGTGATATAGCTTCAAATTCAGGTGAAACAAACGAGTGATCTTCAAATCCAAGCGTAACACTTGATTTAACTTCAAATCAATGGGAAGTAGAAGATTTACCTTCAAATCCATGCGAAACAAATGGTTTAGCTTCAAATACTTGTGATATACATGATTTAGCTTCAGCTGCATGCGAAACAAACGAGTTAGCTTCAAATCCAAGCGAAACACAAAATTTAGCTTCAAATTAATGCGAAGTAGAAGGCTTAGCATCAAATCCATGCAACACAAAGTATTTAGCTTCTTATACTTGCGATATAAGAGATAAAGCTTCAAATGCAGGCGAAACAAACGAGTGAGCTTCAAATCCAAGTGTAACACATGATTTAACTTCAAATCAATGCGATGTAGAAGATTTACCTTCAAATCCATGCGAAACAAATGGTTTAGCTTCAGATACTTGTGATATACATGATTTAGCTTCAACTGCATGCGAAACAAACGAGTTAGCTTCAAATCCAAGCGAACCACATGATTTAGCTTCAAATCAATGCGAAGTAGAAGGCTTAGCATCAAATCCATGCAACACAAATTATTTAGCTTCTTATACTTGCGATATAAGAGATAAAGCTTCAAATGCAGGCGAAACAAACGAGTGAGCTTTAAATCCAAGTGTAACACATGATTTAACTTCAAATCAATGCGATGTAGAAGATTTACCTTCAAATCCATGCGAAACAAATGGTTTAGCTTCAGATACTTGTCATATACATGATTTAGCTTCAACTGCATGCGAAACAAACGATTTAGCTTCAAATCCAAGCGAAACACATGATTTAGCTTCAAAACAATGCGAAGTAGAAGGCTTATCATCAAATCCATGCAACACAAATTATTAAGCTTCTTATACTTGCGATATAAGTGATAAAGCTTCAAATTCAGGCGAAACAAACGAGTGAGCTTTAAATCCAAGCGTAACACATGATTTAAATTCAAATCAATGCGAAGTAGAAGATTTACCTTCAAATCAAAGCGAAGTAGAAGATTTACCTTCAAATCTATGCGAAACAAATAGTTTAGATTCAAATACTTGTGATATACATGATTTAGCTTCAACTGCATGCGAAACAAACGAGTTAGCTTAAAATCCAAGCGAAACACATGACTTAGCTTCAAATCAATGCGAAGTAGAAGGCTTAGCATCAAATCCATGCAACACAAATCATTTAGCTTCTTATACTTGCGATATAAGTGATAAAGCTTCAAATGCAGGTGAAACAAACGAGTGAGCTTTAAATCCAAGCGTAACACATGACTTAACTTCAAATCAATGCGAAGTAGAAGATTTAACTTCAAATCCATGCGAAACAAATGGTTTAGCTTCAAATACTTGTGATATACATGATTTAGTTTCAACTGCATGCGAAACAAACGAGTTAGCTTCAAATCCAAGTGAAACACATGATTTAGCTTCAAATCAATGCGAAATAGAAGGCTTAGCTTCAAATCCATGCGACACAAATTATTTAGCTTCGTATACTTGAGATACAATTGATATAGCTTCAAATGCAGACGAAACAAACGAGTGATCTTCAAATCCAAGCGTAACACGTGATTTAACTTCAAATCCATGCGAAACAAATGGTTTAGCTTCAAATACTTGTGATATACATGATTTAGCTTCAGCTGCATGCGAAACAAACGAGTTAGCTTCAAATCCAAGCGTAACACATGATTTAACTTCAAATCAATGGGAAGTAGAAGATTTACCTTCAAATCCATGCGAAACAAATGGTTTAGCTTCAAATACTTGTGATATACATGATTTAGCTTCAGCTGCATGCGAAACAAACGAGTTAGCTTCAAATCCAAGCGATACACATGATTTAGCTTCAAATCAATGCGAAGTAGAAGGCTTAGCATCAAATCCATGCAACACAAAGTATTTAGCTTCTTATACTTGCGATATAAGTGATAAAGCTTCAATGCAGGCGATACAAACGAGTTAGCTTTAGATCCAAGCGTAACACATGATTTAACTTCAAATCAATGCGAAGTTGTGGATTACCTTCAAATCCATGCGAAACAAATGGTTAGCTTTAGATACTTGTGATATACATGATTTAGCTTCAACTGCATGCGAAACAAACGAGTTAGCTTCAAGTCCAAGTGAAACACATGATTTAGCTTCAAATCAATCGAAATAGAAGGCTTAGCTTCAAAACCATGCGACACAAATTGTTTAGCTTCGTATACTTGCGATATAAGTAATATAGCTTCAAATGCAGACGAAACAAACGAGTGATCTTCAAATCCAAGCGTAACATGTGATTTACTTCAAATCCATGGGAAACAAATGGTTTAGCTTCAAATACTTGTGATATACATGATTTAGTTTCAACTGCATGACGAAACAAACGAGTTAGCTTCAAATCCAAGTGAAACACATGATTTAGCTTCAAATCAATGCGAAATAGAAGGCTTAGCTCAAATCCATGCGACACAAATTATTTAGCTTCGTATACTTGAGATATAATTGATATAGCTTCAAATGCAGACGAAACAAACGAGTGATCTTCAAATCAAGCGTAACATGTGATTTAACTTCAAATCCATGGGAAACAAATGGTTTAAACTTCAAATACTTGTGATATACATGATTTAGCTTCAGCTGCATGCGAAACAAACGAGTTAGCTTCAAATCCAAGCGAAACACATGATTTAACTTCAAATCAATGGGAAGTAGAAGATTTACCTTCAAATCATTGCGAAACAAATGGTTTAGCTTCAAATACTTGTGATATACATGATTTAGCTTCAGCTGCATGCGAAACAAACGAGTTAGCTTCAAATCCAAGCGTAACACATGATTTAACTTCAAATCAATGGGAAGTAGAAGACTTATCTTCAATCCATGCGAAACAAATGGTTTAGCTTCAAATACTTGTGATATACATGATTTAGCTTCAACTGCATGCGAAACAAACGAGTTAGCTCAAATCAAGTGAAACACATGATTTAGCTTCAAATCAATGCGAAGTAGAAGGCTTAGCTTCAAATCCATGCGACACTAATTATTTAGCTTCGTATACTTGCGATATAAGTGATATAGCTTCAAATGCAGACGAATCAAACGAGTGATCTTCAAATCCAAGCGTAACACGTGATTTAACTTCAGATCCATGCGAAACAAATGGTTTAGCTTCAAATACTTGTGATATACATGGTTTAGCTTCAGCTGCATGCGAAACAAACGAGTTAGCTTCAAATCCAAGCGAAACACATGATTTAGCTTCAAATCAATGCGAAGTAGAAGGCTTAGCATGAAATCCAATGCAACAAAAATTATTTAGCTTCTTATACTTGCGATATAAGTGATAAAGCTTCAAATGCAGGCGAAACAAACGAGTGAGCTTAAAATCCAAGCGTAACACATGATTTAAATTCAAATCAATACGAAGTAGAAGATTTACCTTCAAATCCATGCGAAGCAATTGGTTTAGCTTCAAATACTTGTGATATACATGATTTAGCTTCAACTGCACGCGAAACAAACGAGTTAGCTTCAAATCCAAGCGAAACACATGATTTAGCTTCAAATCAATGCGAAGTAGAAGGCTTAGCATCAAATCCATGCAACACAAAGTATTTAGCTTCTTATACTTGCGATATAAGTGATAAAGCTTCAAATGCAGGCGAAACAAACGAGTTAGCTTTAGATCCAAGCGTAACACATGATTTAACTTCAAATCAATGCGAAGTAGAAGATTTACCTTCAAATCCATGCGAAACAAATGGTTTGGCTTCAAATACTTGTGATATACATGATTTAGTTTCAACTGCATGCGAAACAAACGAGTTAGCTTCAAATCCAAGTGAAACACATGATTTAGCTTCAAATCAATGCGAAATGGAAGGCTTAACTTCAAATCCATGCGAAACAAATGGTTTAGCTTCAAATACTTGTGATATACATGATTTAGCTTCAGCTGCATGCGAAACAAACGAGTTAGCTTCAAATCCAAGCGTAACACATGATTTAACTTCAAATCAATGGGAAGTAGAAGATTTACCTTCAAATCCATGCGAAACAAATGGTTTAGCTTCAAATACTTGTGATATACATGATTTAGCTTCAGCTGCATGCGAAACAAACGAGTTAGCTTCAAATCCAAGCGATACACATGATTTAGCTTCAAATCAATGCGAAGTAGAAGGCTTAGCATCAAATCCATGCAACACAAAGTATTTAGCTTCTTATACTTGCGATATAAGTGATAAAGCTTCAAATGCAGGCGAAACAAACGAGTTAGCTTTAGATCCAAGCGTAACACATGATTTAACTTCAAATCAATGCGAAGTAGAAGACTTATCTTCAAATCCATGGGAAACAAATGGTTCAGCTTCAAATACTTGTGATATACATGATCTAGCTTCAACTGCACGCGAAACAAACGAGTTAGTTTCAAATCCAAGCGAAACACATGATTTAGCTTCAAATCAATGCGAAGTAGAAGGCTTAGCATCAAATCCATGCAACACAAATTATTTAGCTTCTTATACTTGCGATATAAGTGATATAGCTTCAAATGCAGGCGAAACACACGAGTGATCTTCAAATCCAAGCGTAACACATGATTTAACTACAAATCAATGCGAGGTAGAAGATTTACCTTCAAATCCATGCGAAACAAATGGTTTAGCTTCAGATACTTGTGATATACATGATTTAGCTTCAACTGCATGCGAAACAAACGAGTTAGCTTCAAATCCAAGCGAAACACATGATTTAGCTTCAAATCAATGCGAAATAGAAGGCTTAGCTTCAAATCCATGCGACACAAATTATTTAGCTTCGTATACTAGCGATATAAGTGATATAGCTTCAAATGCAGGGGAAACAAACGAGTGAGCTTTAAATCAAAGCGTAACACATGATTTAACTTCAAATCAACGGGAAGTAGAAGATTTAACTTCAAATCCATGCGAAACAAATGGTTTAGCTTCAAATACTTGTGATATACATGATTTAGCTTCAGCTGCATGCGAAACAAACGAGTTAGCTTCAAATCCACGCGATACACATGATTTAGCTTCAAATCAATGCGAAGTAGAAGGCTTAGCATCAAATCCATGCAACACAAATTATTTAGCTTCATATATTTGCGATATAAGTGATAAAGCTTCAAATGCAGGCGAAACACACGAGTGATCTTCAAATCCAAGCGTAACACATGATTTAACTTCAAATCAATGCGAAGTAGAAGGTTTACCTTCAAATCCATGCGAAACAAATGGTTTAGCTTCAAATACTTGTGATATACATGATTTAGCTTCAGCTGCATGCGAAACAAACGAGTTAGCTTCAAATCCAAGCGAAACACATGATTTAGCTTCAAATCAATGCGAAGTAGAAGACTTACCATCAAATCCATGCAACACAAATTATTTAGCTTCGTATACTTGCGATATAAGTGATATAGCTTCAAATGCAGGTGAAACAAACGAGTGAGCTTTAAATCCAAGTATAACACATGATTTAACTTCAAATCAATGCGAAGTAGTGGATTTACCTTCAAATCCATGCGAAACAAATGGTTTAGCTTCAAATACTTGTGATATACATGATTTAGCTTCAGCTGCATGCGAAACAAACGAGTTAGCTTCAAATCCAAGCGAAACACTTGATTCAGCTTCAAATCCAAGTGAAACACATGATTTAGCTTCAAATCAATGCGAAATAGAAGGCTTAGCATCAAATCCATGCGACACAAATTATTTAGCTTCGTATACTTGAGATATAAGTGATATAGCTTCAAATGCAGACGAAACAAACGAGTGAGCTTTAAATCCAAGTATAACACATGATTTAACTTCAAATCAATGCGAAGTAGTGGATTTACCTTCAAATCCATGCGAAACAAATGGTTTAGCTTTAGATACTTGTGATATACATGATTTAGCTTCAACTGCATGCGAAACAAACGAGTTAGCTTCAAGTCCAAGTGAAACACATGATTTAGCTTCAAATCAATTCGAAATAGAAGGCTTAGCTTCAAATCCATGCGACACAAATTATTTAGCTTCGTATACTTGCGATATAAGTGATATAGCTTCAAATGCAGTCGAAACAAACGCGTGATCTTCAAATCCAAGCGTAACATGTGATTTAACTTCAAATCCATGCGAAACAAATGGTTTAGCTTCAAATACTTGTGATATACATGACTTAGCTTCAGCTGCATGCGAAACAAACGAGTTAGCTTCAAATCCAAGCGAAACACATGATTTAACTTCAAATCAATGGGAAGTAGAAGATTTACCTTCAAATCATTGCGAAACAAATGGTTTAGCTTCAAATACTTGTGATATACATGATTTAGCTTCAGCTGCATGCGAAACACACGAGTTAGCTTCAAATCCAAGCGAAACACATGATTTAGCTTCAAATCAATGCGAAGTAGAAGGCTTAGCATCAAATCCATGCAACACAAATTATTTAGCTTCATATATTTGCGATATAAGTGATATAGCTTCAAATGAAGGTGAAACAAACGAGTGATCTTCAAATCCAAGCGTAACACATGATTTAACTTCAAATCAATGCGAAGTAGAAGACTTATCTTCAAATCCATGCGAAACAAATGGTTTAGCTTCAAATACTTGTGATATACATGATTTAGCTTCAACTGCATGCGAAACAAACGAGTTAGCTTCAAATCCAAGTGAAACACATGATTTAGCTTCAAATCAATGCGAAATAGAAGGCTTAGCTTCAAATCCATGCGACACTAATTATTTAGCTTCGTATACTTGCGATATAAGTGATATAGCTTCAAATGCAGACGAATCAAACGAGTGATCTTCAAATCCAAGCGTAACACGTGATTTAACTTCAGATCCATGCGAAACAAATGGTTTAGCTTCAAATACTTGTGATATACATGGTTTAGCTTCAGCTGCATGCGAAACAAACGAGTTAGCTTCAAATCCAAGCGTAACACATGATTTAACTTCAAATCAATGGGAAGTAGAAGATTCACCTTCAAATCCATGCGAAACAAATGGTTTAGCTTCAAATACTTGTGATATACATGATTTAGCTTCAGCTGCATGCGAAACACACGAGTTAGCTTCAAATCCAAGCGAAACACATGATTTAGCTTCAAATCAATGCGAAGTAGAAGGCTTAGCATCAAATCCATGCAACACAAATTATTTAGCTTCATATATTTGCGATATAAGTGATATAGCTTCAAATGAAGGTGAAACAAACGAGTGATCTTCAAATCCAAGCGTAACACATGATTTAACTTCAAATCAATGCGAAGTAGAAGACTTATCTTCAAATCCATGCGAAACAAATGGTTTTAGCTTCAAATACTTGTGATATACATGATTTAGCTTCAACTGCATGCGAAACAAACGAGTTAGCTTCAAATCCAAGTGAAAAACATGATTTAGCTTCAAATCAATGCGAATGAGAAGGCTTAGCATCAAATCCATGCAACACAAAGTATTTAGCTTCTTATACTTGCGATATAAGTGATAAAGCTTCAAATGCAGGCGAAACAAACGAGTAAGCTTTAGATCCAAGCGTAACACATGATTTAACTTCAAATCAATGCGAAGTAGAAGACTTATCTTCAAATCCATGCGAAACAAGTGGTTTAGCTTCCAATACTTGTGATATACATGATTTAGCTTCAACTGCACGCGAAACAAACGAGTTAGCTTCAAATCCAAGGGAAACACATGATTTATCTTCAAATCAATGCGATGTAGAAGGCTTAGCATCAAATCCATGCAACACAAATTATTTAGCTTCTTATACTTGCGATATAAGTGATAAAGCTTCAAATGCAGGCGAAACAAACGAGTAAGCTTTAGATCCAAGCGTAACACATGATTTAACTTCAAATCAATGCGAAGTAGAAGATTTATCTTCAAATCCATGCGAAACAAATGGTTTAGCTTCAAATACTTGTGATATACATGATTTAGCTTCAACTGCACGCGAAACAAACGAGTTACCTTCAAATCCAAGCGAAACACATGATTTAGCTTCAAATCAATGCGAAGTAGAAGGCTTAGCATTAAATCCATGCAACAAAAATTATTTAGCTTCTTATACTTGCGATATAAGTGACAAAGCTTCAAATGCAGGCGAAACAAACGAGTGAGTTTAAAATCCAAGCGTAACACATGATTTAAATTCAAATCAATACGAAGTAGAAGACTTACCATCAAATCCATGCGAAACAAATGGTTTAGCTTCAAATACTTGTGATATACATGATTTAGCTTCAGCTGCATGCGAAACAAACGAGTTAGCTTCAAATCCAAGCGTAACACATGATTTAACTTCAAATCAATGGGATGTAGAAGATTTACCTTCAAATCCATGCGAAACAAATGGTTTAGCTTCAAATACTTGTGATATACATGATCTAGCTTCAGCTGCATGCGAAACAAACGAGTTAGCTTCAAATCCAAGCGAAACACGTGATTTAGCTTCAAATCAATGCGAAGTAGAAGGCTTAGCATCAAATCCATGCAACACAAATTGTTTAGCTTCATATATTTGCGATATAAGTGATATAGCTTCAAATTCAGGTGAAACAAACGAGTGATCTTCAAATCCAAGCGTAACACTTGATTTAACTTCAAATCAATGGGAAGTAGAAGATTTACCTTCAAATCCATGCGAAACAAATGGTTTAGCTTCAAATACTTGTGATATACATGATTTAGCTTCAGCTGCATGCGAAACAAACGAGTTAGCTTCAAATCCAAGCGAAACACAAAATTTAGCTTCAAATTAATGCGAAGTAGAAGGCTTAGCATCAAATCCATGCAACACAAAGTATTTAGCTTCTTATACTTGCGATATAAGAGATAAAGCTTCAAATGCAGGCGAAACAAACGAGTGAGCTTCAAATCCAAGTGTAACACATGATTTAACTTCAAATCAATGCGATGTAGAAGATTTACCTTCAAATCCATGCGAAACAAATGGTTTAGCTTCAGATACTTGTGATATACATGATTTAGCTTCAACTGCATGCGAAACAAACGAGTTAGCTTCAAATCCAAGCGAACCACATGATTTAGCTTCAAATCAATGCGAAGTAGAAGGCTTAGCATCAAATCCATGCAACACAAATTATTTAGCTTCTTATACTTGCGATATAAGAGATAAAGCTTCAAATGCAGGCGAAACAAACGAGTGAGCTTTAAATCCAAGTGTAACACATGATTTAACTTCAAATCAATGCGATGTAGAAGATTTACCTTCAAATCCATGCGAAACAAATGGTTTAGCTTCAGATACTTGTGATATACATGATTTAGCTTCAACTGCATGCGAAACAAACGATTTAGCTTCAAATCCAAGCGAAACACATGATTTAGCTTCAAAACAATGCGAAGTAGAAGGCTTATCATCAAATCCATGCAACACAAATTATTAAGCTTCTTATACTTGCGATATAAGTGATAAAGCTTCAAATTCAGGCGAAACAAACGAGTGAGCTTTAAATCCAAGCGTAACACATGATTTAAATTCAAATCAATGCGAAGTAGAAGATTTACCTTCAAATCAAAGCGAAGTAGAAGATTTACCTTCAAATCTATGCGAAACAAATAGTTTAGATTCAAATACTTGTGATATACATGATTTAGCTTCAACTGCATGCGAAACAAACGAGTTAGCTTAAAATCCAAGCGAAACACATGACTTAGCTTCAAATCAATGCGAAGTAGAAGGCTTAGCATCAAATCCATGCAACACAAATCATTTAGCTTCTTATACTTGCGATATAAGTGATAAAGCTTCAAATGCAGGTGAAACAAACGAGTGAGCTTTAAATCCAAGCGTAACACATGACTTAACTTCAAATCAATGCGAAGTAGAAGATTTAACTTCAAATCCATGCGAAACAAATGGTTTAGCTTCAAATACTTGTGATATACATGATTTAGTTTCAACTGCATGCGAAACAAACGAGTTAGCTTCAAATCCAAGTGAAACACATGATTTAGCTTCAAATCAATGCGAAATAGAAGGCTTAGCTTCAAATCCATGCGACACAAATTATTTAGCTTCGTATACTTGAGATACAATTGATATAGCTTCAAATGCCAGACGAAACAAACGAGTGATCTTCAAATCCAAGCGTAACACGTGATTTAACTTCAAATCCATGCGAAACAAATGGTTTAGCTTCAAATACTTGTGATATACATGATTTAGCTTCAGCTGCATGCGAAACAAACGAGTTAGCTTCAAATCCAAGCGTAACACATGATTTAACTTCAAATCAATGGGAAGTAGAAGATTTACCTTCAAATCCATGCGAAACAAATGGTTTAGCTTCAAATACTTGTGATATACATGATTTAGCTTCAGCTGCATGCGAAACAAACGAGTTAGCTTCAAATCCAAGCGATACACATGATTTAGCTTCAAATCAATGCGAAGTAGAAGGCTTAGCATCAAATCCATGCAACACAAAGTATTTAGCTTCTTATACTTGCGATATAAGTGATAAAGCTTCAAATGCAGGCGATACAAACGAGTTAGCTTTAGATCCAAGCGTAACACATGATTTAACTTCAAATCAATGCGAAGTTGTGGATTTACCTTCAAATCCATGCGAAACAAATGGTTTAGCTTTAGATACTTGTGATATACATGATTTAGCTTCAACTGCATGCGAAACAAACGAGTTAGCTTCAAGTCCAAGTGAAACACATGATTTAGCTTCAAATCAATTCGAAATAGAAGGCTTAGCTTCAAAACCATGCGACACAAATTGTTTAGCTTCGTATACTTGCGATATAAGTGATATAGCTTCAAATGCAGACGAAACAAACGAGTGATCTTCAAATCCAAGCGTAACATGTGATTTAACTTCAAATCCATGGGAAACAAATGGTTTAGCTTCAAATACTTGTGATATACATGATTTAGTTTCAACTGCATGCGAAACAAACGAGTTAGCTTCAAATCCAAGTGAAACACATGATTTAGCTTCAAATCAATGCGAAATAGAAGGCTTAGCTTCAAATCCATGCGACACAAATTATTTAGCTTCGTATACTTGAGATATAATTGATATAGCTTCAAATGCAGACGAAACAAACGAGTGATCTTCAAATCCAAGCGTAACATGTGATTTAACTTCAAATCCATGGGAAACAAATGGTTTAGCTTCAAATACTTGTGATATACATGATTTAGCTTCAGCTGCATGCGAAACAAACGAGTTAGCTTCAAATCCAAGCGAAACACATGATTTAACTTCAAATCAATGGGAAGTAGAAGATTTACCTTCAAATCATTGCGAAACAAATGGTTTAGCTTCAAATACTTGTGATATACATGATTTAGCTTCAGCTGCATGCGAAACACACGAGTTAGCTTCAAATCCAAGCGAAACACATGATTTAGCTTCAAATCAATGCGAAGTAGAAGGCTTAGCTTCAAATCCATGCGACACTAATTATTTAGCTTCGTATACTTGCGATATAAGTGATATAGCTTCAAATGCAGACGAATCAAACGAGTGATCTTCAAATCCAAGCGTAACACGTGATTTAACTTCAGATCCATGCGAAACAAATGGTTTAGCTTCAAATACTTGTGATATACATGGTTTAGCTTCAGCTGCATGCGAAACAAACGAGTTAGCTTCAAATCCAAGCGAAACACATGATTTAGCTTCAAATCAATGCGAAGTAGAAGGCTTAGCATGAAATCCAATGCAACAAAAATTATTTAGCTTCTTATACTTGCGATATAAGTGATAAAGCTTCAAATGCAGGCGAAACAAACGAGTGAGCTTAAAATCCAAGCGTAACACATGATTTAAATTCAAATCAATACGAAGTAGAAGATTTACCTTCAAATCCATGCGAAGCAATTGGTTTAGCTTCAAATACTTGTGATATACATGATTTAGCTTCAACTGCACGCGAAACAAACGAGTTAGCTTCAAATCCAAGCGAAACACATGATTTAGCTTCAAATCAATGCGAAGTAGAAGGCTTAGCATCAAATCCATGCAACACAAAGTATTTAGCTTCTTATACTTGCGATATAAGTGATAAAGCTTCAAATGCAGGCGAAACAAACGAGTTAGCTTTAGATCCAAGCGTAACACATGATTTAACTTCAAATCAATGCGAAGTAGAAGATTTACCTTCAAATCCATGCGAAACAAATGGTTTGGCTTCAAATACTTGTGATATACATGATTTAGTTTCAACTGCATGCGAAACAAACGAGTTAGCTTCAAATCCAAGTGAAACACATGATTTAGCTTCAAATCAATGCGAAATAGAAGGCTTAACTTCAAATCCATGCGAAACAAATGGTTTAGCTTCAAATACTTGTGATATACATGATTTAGCTTCAGCTGCCATGCGAAACAAACGAGTTAGCTTCAAATCCAAGCGTAACACATGATTTAACTTCAAATCAATGGGAAGTAGAAGATTTACCTTCAAATCCATGCGAAACAAATGGTTTAGCTTCAAATACTTGTGATATACATGATTTAGCTTCAGCTGCATGCGAAACAAACGAGTTAGCTTCAAATCCAAGCGATACACATGATTTAGCTTCAAATCAATGCGAAGTAGAAGGCTTAGCATCAAATCCATGCAACACAAAGTATTTAGCTTCTTATACTTGCGATATAAGTGATAAAGCTTCAAATGCAGGCGAAACAAACGAGTTAGCTTTAGATCCAAGCGTAACACATGATTTAACTTCAAATCAATGCGAAGTAGAAGACTTATCTTCAAATCCATGGAAACAAATGGTTTAGCTTCAAATACTTGTGATATACATGATCTAGCTTCAACTGCACGCGAAACAAACGAGTTAGTTTCAAATCCAAGCGAAACACATGATTTAGCTTCAAATCAATGCGAAGTAGAAGGCTTAGCATCAAATCCATGCAACACAAATTATTGAGCTTCTTATACTTGCGATATAAGTGATATAGCTTCAAATGCAGGCGAAACACACGAGTGATCTTCAAATCCAAGCGTAACACATGATTTAACTACAAATCAATGCGAGGTAGAAGATTTACCTTCAAATCCATGCGAAACAAATGGTTTAGCTTCAGATACTTGTGATATACATGATTTAGCTTCAACTGCATGCGAAACAAACGAGTTAGCTTCAAATCCAAGCGAAACACATGATTTAGATTCAAATCAATGCGAAATAGAAGGCTTAGCTTCAAATCCATGCGACACAAATTATTTAGCTTCGTATACTAGCGATATAGTGATATAGCTTCAATGCAGGGGAAACAAACGAGTGAGCTTTAAATCAAAGCGTAACACATGATTTAACTTCAAATCAACGGGAAAGTAGAAGATTTAACTTCAAATCCATGCGAAACAAATGGTTTAGCTTCAAATACTTGTGATATACATGATTTAGCTTCAGCTGCATGCGAAACAAACGAGTTAGCTTCAAATCCACGCGATACACATGATTTAGCTTCAAATCAATGCGAAGTAGAAGGCTTAGCATCAAATCCATGCAACACAAATTATTTAGCTTCATATATTTGCGATATAAGTGATAAAGCTTCAAATGCAGGCGAAACACACGAGTGATCTTCAAATCCAAGCGTAACACATGATTTAACTTCAAATCAATGCGAAGTAGAAGGTTTACCTTCAAATCCATGCGAAACAAATGGTTTAGCTTCAATACTTGTGATATACATGATTTAGCTTCAGCTGCATGCGAAACAAACGAGTTAGCTTCAAATCCAAGCGAAACACATGATTTAGCTTCAAATCAATGCGAAGTAGAAGACTTACCATCAAATCCATGCAACACAAATTATTTAGCTTCGTATACTTGCGATATAAGTGATATAGCTTCAAATGCAGGTGAAACAAACGAGTGAGCTTTAAATCCAAGTATAACACATGATTTAACTTCAACATCAATGCGAAGTAGTGGATTTACCTTCAAATCCATGCGAAACAAATGGTTTAGCTTCAAATACTTGTGATATACATGATTTAGCTTCAGCTGCATGCGAAACAAACGAGTTAGCTTCAAATCCAAGCGAAACACTTGATTCAGCTTCAAATCCAAGTGAAACACATGATTTAGCTTCAAATCAATGCGAAATAGAAGGCTTAGCATCAAATCCATGCGACACAAATTATTTAGCTTCGTATACTTGAGATATAAGTGATATAGCTTCAAATGCAGACGAAACAAACGAGTGAGCTTTAAATCCAAGTATAACACATGATTTAACTTCAAATCAATGCGAAGTAGTGGATTTACCTTCAAATCCATGCGAAACAAATGGTTTAGCTTTAGATACTTGTGATATACATGATTTAGCTTCAACTGCATGCGAAACAAACGAGTTAGCTTCAAGTCCAAGTGAAACACATGATTTAGCTTCAAATCAATTCGAAATAGAAGGCTTAGCTTCAAATCCATGCGACACAAATTATTTAGCTTCGTATACTTGCGATATAAGTGATATAGCTTCAAATGCAGTCGAAACAAACGCGTGATCTTCAAATCCAAGCGTAACATGTGATTTAACTTCAAATCCATGCGAAAACAAATGGTTTAGCTTCAAATACTTGTGATATACATGACTTAGCTTCAGCTGCATGCGAAACAAACGAGTTAGCTTCAAATCCAAGCGAAAACATGATTTAACTTCAAATCAATGGGAAGTAGAAGATTTACCTTCAAATCATTGCGAAACAAATGGTTTAGCTTCAAATACTTGTGATATACATGATTAGCTTCAGCTGCATGCGAAACACACGAGTTAGCTTCAAATCCAAGCGAAACACATGATTTAGCTTCAAATCAATGCGAAGTAGAAGGCTTAGCATCAAATCCATGCAACACAAATTATTTAGCTTCATATATTTGCGATATAAGTGATATAGCTTCAAATGAAGGTGAAACAAACGAGTGATCTTCAAATCCAAGCGTAACACATGATTTAACTTCAAATCAATGCGAAGTAGAAGACTTATCTTCAAATCCATGCGAAACAAATGGTTTAGCTTCAAATACTTGTGATATACATGATTTAGCTTCAACTGCATGCGAAACAAACGAGTTAGCTTCAAATCCAAGTGAAAACACATGATTTAGCTTCAAATCAATGCGAAATAGAAGGCTTAGCTTCAAATCCATGCGACACTAATTATTTAGCTTCGTATACTTGCGATATAAGTGATATAGCTTCAAATGCAGACGAATCAAACGAGTGATCTTCAAATCCAAGCGTAACACGTGATTTAACTTCAGATCCATGCGAAACAAATGGTTTAGCTTCAAAACTTGTGATATACATGGTTTAGCTTCAGCTGCATGCGAAACAAACGAGTTAGCTTCAAATCCAAGCGTAACACATGATTTAACTTCAAATCAATGGGAAGTAGAAGATTCACCTTCAAATCCATGCGAAACAAATGGTTTAGCTTCAATACTTGTGATATACATGATTTAGCTTCAGCTGCATGCGAAACACACGAGTTAGCTTCAAATCAAGCGAAACACATGATTTAGCTTCAAATCAATGCGAAGTAGAAGGCTTAGCATCAAATCCATGCAACACAAATTATTTAGCTTCATATATTTGCGATATAAGTGATATAGCTTCAAATGAAGGTGAAACAACGAGTGATCTTCAAATCCAAGCGTAACACATGATTTAACCTTCAAATCAATGCGAAGTAGAAGACTTATCTTCAAATCCATGCGAAACAAATGGTTTAGCTTCAAATACTTGTGATATACATGATTTAGCTTCAACTGCATGCGAACACAAACGAGTTAGCTTCAAATCCAAGTGAAAAACATGATTTAGCTTCAAATCAATGCGAAAATAGAAGGCTTAGCTTCAAATCCATGCGACACTAATTATTTAGCTTCGTATACTTGCGATATAAGTGATATAGCTTCAAATGCAGACGAATCAAACGAGTGATCTTCAAATCCAAGCGTAACACGTGATTTAACTTCAGATCCATCCGAAACAAATGGTTTAGCTTCAAATACTTGTGATATACATGGTTTAGCTTCAGCTGCATGCGAAACAAACGAGTTAGCTTCAAATCCAAGCGTAACACATGATTTAACTTCAAATCAATGGGAAGTAGAAGATTTACCTTCAAATCCATGCGAAACAAATGGTTTAGCTTCAAATACTTGTGATAAACATGATTTAGCTTCAGCTGCATGCGAAACAAACGAGTTAGCTTCAAATCCAAGCGATACACATGATTTAGCTTCAAATCAATGCGAAGTAGAAGGCTTAGCATCAAATCCATGCAACACAAAGTATTTAGCTTCTTATACTTGCGATATAAGTGATAAATCTTCAAATGCAGGCGAAACAAACGAGGTTAGATTTAGATCCAAGTGTAACACATGATTAACTTCAATCAATGCGAAGTAGAAGATTTACCTTCAAATCCATGCGAAACAAATGGTTTAGCTTCAGATACTTGTGATATACATGATTTAGCTTCAACTGCATGCGAAACAAACGAGTTAGCTTTAAATCCAAGCGAAACACATGAATTTAGCTTCAAATCAATGCGAAATAGAAGGCTTAGCTTCAAATCCATGCGATACAAATTATTTAGCTTCGTATACTTGCGATATAAGTGATATAGCTATCACTATAGCTGCGATATAGTTGATATAGACGAAACAAACGAGTGATCTTCAAATCCACGCGTAACAAGTGATTTAATTTCAAATCCATGCGAAACAAATGGTTCAGCTTCAAATACTTGTGATACACATGAATTTGCTTCAGCTGCATTCGAAGCAAACGATTTAGCTTCACACCCAAGAGAAACACATGATTTAACGTCAAATCAATGCGAAGTAGAAGGCTTACCATCAAATCCATGCAACACAAATTATTTAGCTTCGTATACTTGCGATATAAGTGATATAGCTTCAAATGCAGGTGAAACAAACGAGTGATCTTCTGTATCCAAGCTTAACACATGATTTAACTTCAAGTCAATGGGAAGTAGAAGACTTATCTTCAAATCCATGCGAAACAAATGGTTTAGCTTCAAATACTTGTGATATACATTGATTTAGCTTCAACTAGCATGCGAAACAAACGAGTTAGCTTCAAATCCAAGCGAAACACTTGATTCAGCTTCAAATCAATGCGATGTAGAAGGCTTAGCATCAAATCCATGCAACCCAAATTATTTAGCTTCTTATACTTGCGATATAAGTGATATGCTTCAAATGCAGGCGAAACACACGAGTGATCTTCAAATCCAAGCGTAACACATGATTTAACTTCAAATCAATGCGAAGTAGAAGATTTACCTTCAAATCCATGCGAAACAAATGGTTTAGCTTCAAATACTTGTGATATACATGATTTAGCTTCAGCTGCATGCGAAACAAACGAGTTAGCTTCAAATCCAAGCGAAACACATGATTTAGCTTCAAGTCAATGCGAAATAGGCAGGCTTAGCTTCAAATCCATGCGACACAAATTATTTAGCTTCGTATACTTGCGATGTAAGTGATATAGCTTCAAATGCAGACGAAACAAACGAGTGATCTTCAAATCCAAGCGTAACACGTGATTTAACTTCAAATCCATGCGAAACAATGGATTAGCTTCAAATACTTGTGATATACATGATTTAGCTTCAGCTGCATGCGAAACACACGAGTTAGCTTCAAATCCAAGCGAAACACATGATTTAGCTTCAAATCAATGCGAAGTAAGAAGGCTTAGCATCAAATCCATGCAACACAAATTATTTAGCTTCATATATTTGCGATATAAGTGATATAGCTTCAAATGAAGGTGAAAACAAACGAGTGATCTTCAAATCAAAGCGTAACACATGATTTAACTTCAAATCAAGCGAAGTAGAAGACTTATCTTCAAATCCATGTGAAACAAATGGTTTAGCTTCAAATACTTGCGATATACATGATTTAGCTTCAACTGCATGCGAAACAAACGAGTTAGCTTCAAATCCAATGTGAAAAAACATGATTTAGCTTCAAATCAATGCGAAATAGAAGGCTTAGCTTCAAATCCATGCGACACTAATTATTTAGCTTCGTATACTTGCGATATAAGTGATATAGCTTCAAATGCAGACGAATCAAACGAGTGATCTTCAAATCCAAGCGTAACACGTGATTTAACTTCAGATCCATGCGAAACAAATGGTTTAGCTTCAAATACTTGTGATATACATGGTTTAGCTTCAGCTGCATGCGAAACAAACGAGTTAGCTT